>NC_048600.1:88218611-88461246 GCF_003668045.3 Cricetulus griseus
AGCTGACCTGAGCTAGTGGGAGCTCTCGCTGACTCTGGACTGACAGTAGGAGCAGGGGCACCTGCATAAGACCAAACTAGGCCCTCTGAATGTGGTGACAGTTGTGTGGTTTGGGCAGTCTGTTGGGACCACTGGCAGTGGACTAGGATTTATCCCTAGTGCTTAAACTGGCTTTTTGGAGCCTAATCTCTTTGGAGGGATAGCTTGCTCAGCCTAGATATAGGGGGAGGGCCTTTGTCCTGCCTCAAAGAGATGCGGCAGTCTTGGTTGACTCCCCATGGGAAGCCTTACCCTCTCTGAGGAGTGGATGGGGAGAGCAGGAGGAAAGCACAGAGTGGAATCTGGGATTTGTATGTAAAATGAGAAAAGATTGTTTTAAAATTAAAAAAAAATTTAAAAAAACTGGTGAGGAAAGTAGGAGTATGGAGTGAAAATGGAGAATTTCAAAAACCAATGAGCCCCTTGAAACCTGGGAGTTTTACAAGGCAAACTGGAGGCTGGAGTCATTGTACCTGAATAATCAAGAAAAGTTGAGGCTGGAACTAATGGCAACTCCCAGGCAGACAAGGGGTCATGAACTCATAGATAGGAGCAGGAAAGAAGAGAATCAGACAGTTGCAAAATTGTGGCTTCCTTTGAATTTCCATGTCATTATTCACTTTCTCTATTTCTTGTGAAACTGAGGGTCAAACCCAGTGCTTTGCACATGCTATGAAGAAAACAATTCTCATCGCAAGTATTCTGCACTTAAAGTGAAGCATTAGAGAACAGTCTCGATTTCCAACCCCCTCCCTACCTCTGTTGGGTTTGAGACAGGGTCCCCTTTGGCATAGGCAGGCTTTGAAATGGCTAAGGGTGACCTTGAATTCCTGATCCACCTGCTTCCATCTCCCTGGTGCTGGAATTCCAGTCATGTGCCACTATATCTGGCTTTCAACATTTTATTTGAAAAATATAGTGTCAACCGAAGTCCAGGCTTTCCCAAACACACACTACACACACAGAGAGAGACACAAACACAGACACATACACAACAGACACACACAGAGACATACAGACACAGACACAGACAGACACACACACACACAAATATAGACACATACACAACAGACACACACAGAGAGACATACACAGACCGACATACATACATACATACATACAGACAGACAGACACACACACACACACACACACACACACACACACATTCGAGTCACACATGCATTTGTTTATACAGTTGTATGTCTCATTCTTTCCAGGCTGGGTTCTCTACCCCTCAACACCACCTTTCACAGAAACTGGGTCCTTCTTTGCTTCTCCGGAGACAGAACATACAAACATTGAAGTAAAGGAAGAAAGAATGGCAGGGAAAAGCTACCTGATGAAGTCTGGTGACAATTACACAAAGAAAGCTAGTTGCTCTTCAGGGTGTTCAGTGTACCTGGGCCTGGACAGATGCAGTGGAAACAGACGAGAAGCCTAACTCAAGCTGGACAGTCAACTGTAATATGGTACTCTTTTGGCCCCAGTTTCTTGTTTGTGAAATAAATGGATTAGACCTGTTTTCTAGTTTTGATGGTAACAGATATAGGTTAGGCCAGTGTTGATTTGACAGAAACGCAGTTTGTATTGATTGGTTTATTGGTGATTGATTGATTGATTGATTGGAGACAGAGTCTTAATCAGTAGCCTAGGCAGGCCTTAAAACTCATGGCAATTCTTCTGCATCAATCTCCTCAGTGCTTGCTGGAATTACAAATGTGACTCACTATGCCTGGCTTAATAAAATTTGTTTTAGAAATATCCTCCTTGATAGCCGGGCATTGGTGGCACATGCCTTTAATCCCAGTAGAGGCAGGTGGATCTCTGTGAGTTCGAGACCAGCCTGGTCTACAAGAGCTAGTTCCAGGACAGCCTCCAAAGCCACAGAGAAGCCCTGTCTCGAAAAACCAAAAAAAAAAAAAAAAAGAAAAAGAAAAGAAAAGAAATATCCTCCTTGAGGCCAGTGAGATCATCAGGAAGTGTCTTTTTTTTTTTAAAGATTTTATTTATTTATTATGTATTCAACATTCTGCTTCCATGTATATCTGCACACCAGAAGAGGGCACCAGATCTCATAACGGATGGTTGTGAGCCACCATGTGGTTGCTGGGAATTGAACTCAGGACCTCTGGAAGAGCAGTCAGTGCTCTTAACTGCTGAGCCATCTCTCCAGCCCCCATCAGGAAGTGTCTTAGTTGGGGTTTCTATTACAATGATCAAATACCACGCCCAAGAACAATTTGGGAAGGGAAGGGTTTCTTGTAGCTTACAACTCTCAGGTCATACTCTATTGTTGAGGTAAGTCAGGACAGGAACTCAAATAGGCCAGGAACCTGAAGGCAGGAGCTGATGCAGAGGCCATGGAAGGATGTTGCTTACTGGCTTGCTCTCCTTGGCTTGTTCAGCCTGCTTTCTTATAGCACCCAGAACCACCTGGGTGGCACTGCCCACAGTGATCCAGTGCACCAGTGCCCTCCCACAGCAATCATAAATCAAGACTCACCACAGGCTTACCCACAGACCAAGATGGTGGAGGCATTTTCTCAGTCAAGGTTCCTTCTTCCAAAATGACTCCGGCATGTGTCAAGTTGACATAAAACTAGCCAGCACAGCAGGTAAAAGCCCTTATTTTCAAGCCTGATGACCTGAGTTCAATCCCTGGGATCCACATGGTGGAAGGAGAAACTAACTCTCATAAGTTGTCCTTTGATCTCTACACTGTTTGTTTTGTTTAAAAAGGTCTCACTATGTAACTCTGGCTGTCCTAGAATTCTCTCTATAGGCCAGCATGGAATTTCAATCCTCCTACCTCTATCAATGCTGGGTCCCACCATGTCCAACTATTAAAGAAAACTTTTGTTTTGTTTTCTTTTTTTAAAGAAATATTGGGGCTTGGCATGGTGGCACATGCCTTTAATCCCATCACTTGGGAGGCAGAGGCTGGTGAATCTCTGTTTGAGGCCAGCCTGATCTACAAAGCAAGTTCCAGGACAGCCATGGCTGTTTCACAGAGCAACTCTGACTAGAAAAACAAAAAGAAAAAAAAAAAAGAAAAGAAAGAAAGAAATATTCTATATGGCTAAGAATGGTGACAATGACTGTACTCAGAAGGCCAAGGAAGGAGGATGGAAAGCTCCAGTGTGAAGCTGCAGAAATGGCTCAACAGTAAAGAGCACTGGTTTACAGCTTTTGTTTTGTTTTGTTTTAATGAGGGTTCGAGATAGGGTTTCTCTATGTAACAGTCCTGGATGTCCTGGAACTCACTCTGTAGACCAGGCAGGCCTCCAACTCAGAGATCTACCTGTCTCTGCCTCCAAGCACTGGGATTAAAAGGTGTGAATCACCACCTTCCCACTTGGTTTTCAACTTTCTATAACTCTAGTGCTAGGAGAGCCAACACCCTCTTCTGACCTCCATTAATAACAGACACAAGTGTGATGCACAGACATACCTGTAAGCAAAACATCCATACAAATAAAATTAAAATGAATGTTTAAAAACAATTTAAAAATGGAAGAAAGATAGTTCAAGGTCAAGACCTCTAGCCAGGAAACTTGAGCTCTGACAGTACCATAAAGTGAGTATCACAAAGCATGGCATAACAATAGATGATCTCTAATAGCATTTTACCTCAGAGACCCTAGTAAGCCTATGATCCGAACTCATCAAAAGGATGCCAGCCCCAGAGTTTCTCTGGGGAAATAAATAAGAAAGGGATGTGGATGTTCTTTCTCAGTGAGTCAAAGGGCTGCATGTGAGCGATGCCACCTGACTTCCTAGGGTTTCTCCAGCCATGTTCCCATAGCGTATTCCCAATTCTTATGTCTATATTCCACAGTAGGACTGGCACATTTGAGGCCGGGAGCCACACAAACGAGTAGGACCTTGAGTTCTGGGACTCCTCCCATGGCTAGAGTCTAAGGGTTGAAGACCAGACTTTTATCAGTGACCATTACTGACCCAGCCCAAGTGACTACTTGGCATTGGACTTTGTTAAGTATCCCTGAAGTGCCAGTTTGGCTGGCACTCTCAGACACGTGCCTCATGCCTCAAGGGACCTGTTTCTAGTCTTGCTGAAATGGAGGCCTTCTAGGGTGAGGGATATGCTGGGAAGATCATGCAGCCAGGTCCACTTTTGAAAAGTGGTAAAAAAAAAAAAAAAAGAAAGAAAAAAAGAATGGTTGCCTGAGGAAGTGTGGTGGAGCAAGAATGTGGACTGTGGCTTGTGGGAAGGAGTGAGAGGAGAGGAGGAGACAGGAGTGGTAGTTACCATAAAGGAAAAACAAGGCTTGAACCGAGAGCAGAGAAATGAGGGATAGAATCTTAACAGTATGTTTGGGTGTCGGTGGATCTCTACAGTAGTCAAAGACTTTAAAATGCATGAATTATCAAAACATTATTATGTGCACATGTGCGTTATTGGAGTAACTTTTGTTTTTCCTGAGACAGGGTTTTACTGTGTGGCCTCAGCTGTCCTGAAACTCTCTCTGTAGACCAGGCTGGTCTTGAACTCACAGAGATCTGTCTGCCTCTGTCTCCCAAATGCTGGGACTTAAGGCATGTGCTACCACTGCCTGACAAGTATCTTATATTTGTTCATGAACCTCCTATACAATATGATTGAAAATAATGTGGGATTAGAAAAAATGCTAAATGAAATTTCAAGATTGAGTACAAAAACCAGGTTTGGTGTTACATGTCTATAATCCCAGCTCTTAGAAGGATAAGGCAAAAGGGCCTGCCCGGGCTACACAGTGAGCTATTGCCTCAGAACAAACAAACAAAAGCAAAAGACTGTAGAAAAACAATTGTGCCATATGCAATAAATACATGTAGTTTTATCTGTGAATTGAATAAGAGACACAAAATAATACTTCCAAATAACTTTCTTTTTCCAAGACAGGGTAGGGCTGTAACTCTTTATAAATTGAAATTGTTTGTGTTTATCCTTTGACTCAGTAGTTCCAATTGTTAGGAATTTTCTAAATATCCAAATTCCACACAGCTTGTGCTGACTGACCGGTAAATAATAGATTTCTGTTGTTGTTGTCTGAGTAAGCCTATTACTTTGAGCAATCATTACTATGTCCTTGGCAAAGGCACCTTTAATTGTGGCAGAAGCATCTCCCCATCTTTAAGTATTGAGAGAGGAGAGGCAAGAAGGTAATTCAGACTCCTGGGACAATGTCACCATTGTTTAGACACCATCAGTGTCTTCTCTTTCGAAGGTGAAACACTTGCTTCTAGCACTTTCTACTCTTAGCCTTTAGAACCTCACTTCACCTTCCTCACCAACAGCAGACCTTGGCTTAGACACAGCTAGCTGTTTGCCCCACCCTGTCTGTCAAAGGTCAGTGGTGACAAGCACCTAAGCACTTTTGCAGCGGGACTTAAAAGGCAAGAGAATGGCGTGATGTGATAATGGTGGTTTTGCTTTCTCAGACTCTCTCCATTCTTTTGGGGGGGAGGGGTTAAGATGATGTCTCAGGGATCCCAGGCTGATACAGCTCAGAATGACCTTGAACTCCTGATCTTTTGGCTTCCATATCTCAAGTACTGGGTTGCAGTTGTATGGTTCTCCCTTTTTGAAACAGGGTCTCATTATGTAACCCGGACTGGCCTCTGCCTCTACCTCCTGACCTGGAATTACTGGTATGAGCCACCACACCTGGCTGAGGCAAGATCCATAAGAGGTGGTTAGGCTTTGAAGAGGGCCCTACTCTCACAAGGGGATTGATGCTGGCATAGTGGAAGCAAGTTTATTATCATTGGCTATGGGCTTGTTACAAAAGGATGAATATTACCCTCCCCCCCCTTAAATCTCTTGTGTCTGTCTGCTTTCTACTATGAGATGACACATTAAGGAGGTCTTTACTGGGGCTGGAGAGATGACTCAGGGGTTAAGGGCACTTGTGGCTCTTGTAGAGGACCCAAGTTCACTTCCAAGAATCCACATGGCAGCTCATAACTGTTTGTAACTTTAGTTCCAGGGCATCTGACACCCTCTTCTGGCCTTTAGGGACACCTGCATGTACATGGTATATTTCAACTCACACAGGCACACACAATTTGTTGTTGTTTTTTACGTAGTTTTTTACGTAGGTCTCATTACGTAGTCCTGGCTGTCCTGGAACTTGATATGTAGACTCAGCTGGCCTCGAACTCACAAAGGGATTAAAGGGGTGTGCCACCACATCTGACTTTGTTTTGTTTTTTGACAGAGGTTCTCAAGTACTCCAGGCTGATCTCAAACCTCTTTGTAGCCCAGAATGACCTAAGTATCCTGATTCTTCTGCCTCTACCTCCCAAGTATATGAAGTTATCACCACATCTTTTCTAAAATGAATTGTGAGGTTTTTGGTGTTTTGTTGTGTGTGCATTACTGTGTATTTGAGGCAGGGTCTTGTTTTGTAGCCCCTGGGACTCCCTATATAGACCAGGCTGGTCTAGAACCTGTAGCTGATCCTCCTGCTTCTGTCTTCCTAGTATTGGGATTACAAGGGTCAACCACCACACCTGGCTTAATAAACTCCCTTTAATTGAAGACTAGAATGAACTTGATTCCTAGGCAACAGCTAAGCAGGAGGCAAACTGCATAGGCAAGTATCTCATCACCTCAGTATAGACAGCTCAAAGCAAGCACAGCAGCTTGACATGTCTAGGCTCGAGCTCAGAAATAGACTCAGCATTTCCACTCAATCTACCCTCGTAGAAAGGAAGGGATTTCATAGTTAAGTTGGGTTGTCTGCCTGCAGTCACACTGATCCATTTCCATCTCTTTTACCCCAACCTGAGCCAATAGGATGCTCATCTGTTCCACCTGAAGCAGGATGCCACCAACAAACAAAGATCCCACACAGACTGTCCCTTTAGCACTTATTCCTTGGTGATATTTGCATAACTCCCTCAGCACCACAGAGGTAAATCTGAGTCTGGTTTTGATTGAGTTTACCCAGAGGTCATGGTTTTTGCTTGCAGAGAACCTATGATACAAGCAAGAAATTTTATTCAGCTATAGGAAAATAGAACCACTACTTCTGAGTTCATGCAATTAAAAATTTTGCCTCTCAATCCTTCCTTTGAGAAAGGGTCTCATCTCAGGCTATGTAGCTCAAGATGACCCTGAACTTCTGACACTCCTGTCCCCATCCCTGAAGTCCTAGGGTTTCAGGCATATGCTACCACTCCTGGTTTGTGGTGCTGAGGATCAAACTCAGTGTCTTGTACATGGTAGGCAAGCACTCTACCAACTGAGCTACATACTCAGGCCCATAAATGTGTGTTGTGTATTCCTCTAAGCATGGGTTGACTTGAAGCTGAAGAGACTGAAGAAGAAGGGGAACATAAACAGGATTGTACAGGCCCTGCTTAACTCTGTCCTCCTCTGTGGCTCTAGGTTAGTCATCAGTTATCTCATTCTTCCTGCCTGGCAGGTAAATACTCAGTGATGTCATGGACATGATGAGCCAAGAGATGGTGGACCTAATGAATGTGAGCCTTTGTTTATGGGAAAGAGAGGAAACCTCTGTAGCTAAATCAGTCATCGGCTTTCAAAGTGTGATTCTGGGATCGCTAATCTCACCACTGATTGCTAAGAATGCAACTTAGCCAGCTGAGGCTTTGATCCCCTTACTCTGGAGGTAGTAGGGTTGAAGGCCAGCCTGGTCTACATAGTGAGTTCCAGGCTAGCCAGAGTTACATGGTAAGACACTATCTCACCTTACACACACACACACACACACACACACACACACACACAGAGGGAATGCAACTTATTAGATTCCAAACCAGAGCTCCTGCAATACTGCAACAGTATTTTTGAGAACAGGGCTGGCGGTGTGCACTCCAGCCTGCCTGATGGATTCAGTTCATATTTGGTGACTGTATTCTTTTATGTAACTTATTTATTATATGTTTGTCTCAGTTTCAACCTTTAAAATTTTTTTTAAAGTACATGTGATGGGTAAATAAGATTAGTGTATGGAGGTCAGAGAAAATTTTGTAGAAACAGTTCTTTCTCCTTCCACCTTCATGTGGGTTTCAGAGGTCAAACTCAGGCTGTCAGGCTTATATAGCAAGTACTTTTATCTACTTGTGTGTGGCTATCCTCTGAGCCAGGTAACCACCATGGTGGTGGGGGTGAGTTCAGCTGTGCCCCCTTGCAAAAGGATTGTCCCAGCTGGCCTTGTTGACTGTTTACACCTCCTTATGGAAGGATGGGCTTGCAACCCTCCATACCACTTGTATGCAACTCTGCCTTAATTGCATGTGGACTCCAGGAAAAGCTGGGAGACTATAGGAAGAGGGGGCTCCATCTCTTTCCTTATGGGGAAACCCTCATTCCTGCCAGGTAAAGACTTTCCAGGAGCAGTCTGCTGGAGGAAGAGAACCCACACCCCTGTAAGTAACCCTTCATCCCTGCTCTGCAAGGAAGCCCAGTAAACTGGTTGGTTCCCCAGGGTGAACTTTGGTGGGACCATGCCTCAGTTGTCTGAGGAACTTAGAAGGGATAGGTTCTATTTATTCCTATGGAATTTTAGCACAATCACTGAACCATCTCACCTGCCCTGGATTTGTTTTGTGATAGCCTTGCTATGCTGTCCCTGCCAGCCTAGAGTTTGCTGCGTAGCCTAGGCTGGCTTTGAATTTATGATCCTCCTGCCTCTCTTTCCCAGGTGCTGTGATTGTGGGTGTGTACTACTGAAGGCTTTATTTGTATATTTTAAAGACAGATTCTCTTCTTCTATCTCAGGCTGACCTTGAACTCACAATGTGGCTAAGAATGACCTTGAACTGATCTTCTCAGTGCAGATGTTACCATATCTAGTCTGTTTTATTTATTTATGTAGATTTTTAAATTTTTTCACTACATTACGTATGCGTGTGTGTGTGTGTATCTGTGTGTGTGTGTGTGTGTAGGTGATGGCATGCCAGGGCAGTGTAAGAAGTTAGAAGGCAATTTCTGGGAATGAGTAATCACTTCCAATTTGCTGAGACAGGGTTCCTGTTTTTCTGCCACACTGAATAATCCAGGTTGCTGGCACTTGACCTTCTCCAGCTTCTCCAAAACTTTCCTGTCTCTGCTTCCCATCCCTAGAGTGCTGGGGTTACACAAATTGAACACCTCTTGAGGCTTTTAAAGACATGTTCCAGGGCTCAGCTAATCAGGCTTGTCAGGCAAGCTTGTTTACCACCTGGGCGGTGTGTTGCCCAGCCCACTTTTTTTTTTTTTTGGGGGGGGGGGACAGGGCCTCACTGTAGCTTTGGCTGACCTGCATTCAATTCATCTTGCAACTGTGGATGGAATTGAGCTCCTGGTGCTCCGCTTTCATGTCTAACCTTTTGGAATTACAGGTGCACACAGGCAGCCCAGCTTTCTGTTTTCATTATTCATTTAAAAAAATCATGGAAAAAAATCAGCTGGGCAGTGGTGGTGCACACCTTTGATCCCAGCACTCGGGAGGCAGAGGCAGGTGGATCTCTGTGAGTCTGAGGCCAGCCTGGTCTACAGATGGAGTTCTAGGACAGCCAGGGCTACACAGAGAACCTAGTTTAAAAAAAAAAAAAGGCCATAATTTTCTCCATTTTTCTGTGCTCTTATATGATGTACATGTGTGTATGCATGGTTTGAATGTGTAACGTGTATTTGTGTGTGTGCACATATTGGGACCTGGAGTGATATTCTCCATTACTCTTCCACTGAGGCAAGGTGTTTCAGTCAAACCCAGAGCTCACAGATAATGCCTAGTTTTATCCCCTGTCCTGACTTCTGAGGCTGGAATTATAGACAAGCCACCACAACCACTCTATATTTAGGACAGTGGTTCTCAACCTTCCTAATGCTGAGACCCTTTTACATAGTTCCTCATGTTGTGGTGACCACCAACCGTAAAATCATTTCATTGTTACCTCCATAACTGTAATTTTGCTACCGTTACAAATTGTACCGTAAATATCTGCATTTTCCCATGGTCTTAGGAGAACCCTGTGAAAGGGTTGTTTCACACCCAAGTTGCAGCACACAGGTTGAGAACCACTGGTCTAAAGAGATGCTTCAGTCGTTAAAAGTGCTACCGCTGGCTGTAGGTGGTGGCACAAGCCTTTATCCCAGCACTCAGGAGGTAGAGAGGCAGGTGGATCTCTGAGTTCGAGGCCAGCCTGGTCTACAGAGTGAGTTCCAGTACAGACAGGGCTGTTACCGAGAGAAACGCTGTCTCGAAAAACAAAGACCTGAGCTTCATTCTGTTGTTTTATCTCGCTCAGTGGCCGTGCCTTAATCTACTGCTGTTTCAGCCCGCAATTGTGACTCCCCACTTAACTGCCTGTTTCTCTGGCAGCTTTTTGAATGCTCAGACTGCAGCCTGGTGGGAATTCTGCTCCCGCAGGCACCAGCTCTGTAGCTGCCACTAAAGGTAGCTCTAACTAAATCTCTATCGTTCTATTTATATATAAGACTCGAGATTCAAAGACTGAAAACCTGTTAGCTCAGAGAGTCTGAGTAGGAACTAGCTAACCTTCTCTCCTATTGGCATCTCCCAAACTGTCCTTCCTTCTGCTTCGCCAAAACAAAAAAAGCCGCACAACTCAAAAAATCCCTGCCTAGTACTTCCGGTTTGTCTTTCTATCTCTTCTAGATAGCCTCTGGTGCTCCATGATTATTTCTGTCAAATAATTGCTAACTCAGGTTCCTGACCCTAGGTCAATTTTATTTAATTAACACAAATGCTAACTCGGGGTTCATGGTTAGTGAACGAATATCCTCCAACACATTACATTTCTAGTACTTCTGTAGGCACACACACACACACACACACACACACACACACACACACACACACACTAAATAAATCTAGATACTGAAGAGATGGCTCAGCAGTTGAGTACTGGCTGCTCTTCTAGAGGACCCAGGTTCAATTCACAGCATCCACGTGGTGACTCACAATCATGTGTAACTCCAGTTTTAGGGGATCAGATGCCTTCTTCTGGTGTCTAATGGTAGCAAACATAAAAGTACATTGTAGACGTACACACAGGCAAAAGCACCTATATGCACAAAAAAATCAGTAAATCAATTAAAATAAATATATAACACAATCTTTGAATACAGACTGGATGTATATACAGCTCAGTTAGTAGAGTGCTTGCTTGGCATGTATGAAGCCTGGGGTTGGACCCATAGCACCTCAGAAGCTGGGCTTTTGGTTACATATTTGTACTCCTACTACTTGGGAAGTGGAGACAGAAAGATCAGATATTCAAAGTTGAGGGCATCAAAATGATTTAGCACATGGAAGGTGCTTGTTGCTAAACTTAACACCCTGGTTCAGCTCTCCAGAACTCACATGGGAGACAGAGCGAGAGAGCTGACCCCTGTAAATTGGCATCTGACCTCCACATGTGTTCCATCAAGGTTCATATATATACACACACATCATATACACATCATATACACATACACAAAATGAATAAATAAATCTTTTTAAAAAGCTCAAAGCTGTATATGGTGGCATATTCCTTTAATCCTAGCACTGGGGAGACAGAGGCAGGCAGATCTCTGTGAGTTCTGGATTAGCAAGGGCTACTTAGTGAGACTGTTTTAAGAACAACAAAAACAGAGGCTAGATCAGTAGGTCCCAACCTTCCTAATGCTTTGACCTTTTAATGCAGTTCATGTTATGATAACCCCGACCATAAAGTTATTATTATTGTTGTTATTATTATTTTATTATTATTATTATTATGGTTTTTTGAGACAGGGTTTCTCTGTGTAACAACTCTGGCTGTCCTGGAACTCACTCTGTAGACCAGGCTGGCCTCAGACTCACAGAGATCTGCCTGCCTCTGTCTCCTGAGTGCTGGGATTAAAAGCATGCGCCAACACGGCCTGGCACACATAAAGTCATTTTTGTTGCTACTTCATAACTGTAGTTTTGCTACTATTATGAATTGTATCTGATATGCAACCCCTGTGAGAGGATCCTTTGACCCCCCCAATGGAGTCATAATCCACAGGTTGAGAACTGCTGGGCTAGATAGATGTCTCAGTGGCTGCTCTTCCTGGGGATCCAGATTTGATTCCAATCACACACAAAGGTGAGTTACAACCATCTGTAACTCCAAACCTCAGAGGTTTAATGCTCTCTTTAGGGCTTGAAGGTGAGTGGCTTTGAACTCACAAAGATCCTCCATCTCTGGCTCTTGAGTGCTGGGATTAAAGGCATGTGCCACCAACACTGGTTCTGCTTTTTTAAATATTGAAATATGTAGCCCAAAGGATACATGGTATGTATACATAGATCATAGGTTGACTAAAACAGACACCTATGAAGCTAACACTGAAGACCATGAACATGACTAGTGCTCTAGCGAGCTTGTTCCTTGCCCTATGCAGGGTAATCACCATTCTGAATTGTTCCATTAACTTTTGCTTTTTTTTTAGAGTTTTTCTTTTTTTCTCTATATTTTTTGCACAGATCCACAAACAATAACGTTTTCTACTTTGCTCATTTTGTAAATTAACACAAATGCATTTATTCTATAATTTATTATGTTTCTAAGTATAACTTACTATGCTTTGTCCATGTAGTATGTAATAGTTCATCCATTTGACACATGCATGGCATAAATTGTGTTATTGTACCACAATTTATCTACCTGTCCAAGGGTGTTAGTTATAGGTTTTTAGTTTGATCAATATTGCTAAGAACATCCTGTGTCTTTAGGTTATTTTTCTTTTTTCTTTTTTTGAAGCCCATAGATAAGAATTGTTTCTCTGGTATACATACACTAGAATGGAATTATGGTCCAGTTACTTTTCAGAGCTGGGGGATGAATTTATGCCCCCCACCAACAACATATGCTCCTGAATTCTTGATGTTCTCCCACCCTCCATCAGCATTCCTGATTTGGGGTCTCTCTGCTGGTGGCCATAGGGAACCTCTCTTTCCTCTTTCTCAGCCAGAGCCATGCCCTTTTACATGCTCCAGTGGCCCTGCAGAGGAGTTCTTCTGTACCCCTGTAGCCCTAGTGGAACACTCTGAACACCAGGGAGGGAAGGAAATGCGTCAGGGGGGCTTTTCATGTGTCCATCAGAACCACAGGGTCTTCTGGGCATCTCTTTCTTGTGCTCCACCTCAAAGTGCACCTGTGTCTCCTGCAGTGACTGAGATCCCTAACTCATTTTCCCATCCCCCCACCCCACAATAGCCTTTCCTGCTTCTCAGGTGAACACAGTTGCCTCTACTCTCAGTGTTTCTTGAAATGTAGTCCATATGGCAGAATCAGTTACATCAGAGAATGTACCTCTGTCAGAATTCCATAGGGTTCTGCCGACAAAGTACGTCCTCAGACCCTCTGACACAGACTCAGATTCTTAGGGTTTCTCTTCGTTCGGTTGCTTTCTGCATAATGAGTTCCCCAGGTGACATGCACATTTCGATTTGGGAGCTGCTACTCTGGGGACTGCTAGAACAGAGGTGAGGCCAAGGTCATCTCCAGGCATCTTCAACCACCCTCCCAACAGCTCTTCCAAGAAGGATGTGACAACCTTCATTTTCTTCTGATCTTTCCCCCACTTCTGCTGCCTCTCATAGACCAGTGAGGAGAAGAGAGACTGAGAATAGCTGCCTGCCAATAGAGGCCTGGTCAGCTACAGAGTGGTATAGTTTTCCAATGGAATAGTATTTTTCTTTATAAAAAAATATTTTGATGGGCGTTGGTGGCGCACACCTTTAATCCCAGCACTCAGGAGGCAGAGGCAGGTGGATCTCTGTGAGTTCGAGGCCAGCCTGGTCTCCAGAGTGAGTGCCAGGATAGGCTCCAAAGCTACACAGAGAAACCCTGTCTCGGAAAACCAAAAAAAAAAAAAAAAAAAAAAAAATTATTTTAGGGGCTGGAGAGATTCAGTAGTTAGGAGCACTGGTTGCTTTCTTAAAGGATCCAGGTTTAATTTTCAGCACCCACATGACAGTTCACAACTGTCTCTAATGCCAGTTCCAAGGGGATCTGACACCCTCTTCTGACTTCTATGGACATTACATGCATGTGGTTCACAGACAAATGCAAGCAAAATACTCATATATACAAAAAAAAAAAAGTGCTCAAAAAAATTTTTTAAAGTTATCTTACTGCAAGGTGTGGTGGCACATGCCTTGAACCCTTAACCCTGAGGCCAGCCAGGTCTACAAAGTTCCAGGATTACCCTGTCTTGAAACCTGCACGCACATACCAAAAAAAGAGTTATCTTTCTTGTTTTTGTTTTATGGGTATGGGTGTTTTGGCTGCATGCATTATTTTGAGATAGGGTTTCTCTGTGTAACAGTCCTGGCCATTACTCTCTTGGCTAGCTGCATGTATTTCTTTGTGCCACTTTAGTGTCTGTGGAGGTGCTAGAGACATTGGATCCCCTGGAACTGGAGTGAGCTGTCCTGTGGATGCTGGGAATTGAACCTGGGTCCTTTGGAAGAGCAGACAGTGCTCTTAACTGCTGAGCCATCTCTCCAGCTCCATCTTCTAAAAGATGTATTTTATTTTTAATTTCATGTATGTGTTTCTGTGTTCTGGAACATGCATGAGTATAGTGTCTGAGGAGGCAAGAGGGTGTCAGATACCTTGGAGCTTGAGTTACAGGCTGTTGGGAGCACCTACCCTCACCCACAAATCTATCAATAAAACTGTTCTAAAATCTTCAATAATGAAAATGTTTTATGTTTAAAAAAAATCAACTTGTGGCTGGGCATGATGGTGCAATCCTTTAACCCCAGCATTCGGGGATGCAGAAGCAGGTGGGTCTCTGTGAGTTCAAGGCCAGCCTGGTCTACAAAGAAAGTTCTAGGACAGCCAGGGCTGTTACACAGAAAAACTGTCTCAAAAAACAAACAAAAACTCAAAACAAAACAAAAACCAAAAGGAAAAAAAAAAACGTGTGTAAGTATATGGTATATTCGTGTGTGTGTGTGTGTGTGTGTGTGTGTGTGTGTGTGTGTGTGTGTGTACACGTGTGGAAACTTGAACAGGCCATTGGTTGTCCTCTATCACTGTCTCCCTATTCCTATAAGGCAAAGTCTCTCTCTGAACTTGAGGCTCATGTTTTCTTTAGGCTGGAAGCAAGCAAACCCCAGGGATCCCTTGCTTGTTATGTGGATGGTAGGGTTCAAACTCTGGACTTCATGATTGTGCATCAAGTGTTAAGTGCTGAGCCATCTCTCCAGCCCACAGTTTATAGTCATATCCCGGTGCACAGGCTTTTGTACTCTATCACCGATCTATGGTATACTGTTGCTCTGGCTTTTTGAGTAGCTTCTCTTGTAGACCAGGCTGGCCTTGAACTTGATATGCAGTACAGGGGGATGAACTCATTTTCCAGCTTCAACATCTCGATTTGAATTTACAGGCCTATGACACCATTCTCAGGTTAGATAAAGGGAGAATAGCTAATTAAGTCAAGGTCAAAGTTGTCTACTTGGTGTGATCTGTTTGATTCTGCAAGGTGGCTCAAAGCCCTTATTGCTTGAGGTAAGCAATTGGATTCCCTTAAGACAATGATTCCTGTGCAACATACAGCTTCATCTACTCAGGTAATTGTCCTCAGTATGTGTAGAGGAGAGATTCTTGTCCCTTGAGGCTAAGCATTGCTTCATAAAAGTACTTATTGGTCAATCCTGTTGTTCCAGGAATAAACTGACGTTTTATGACACATCCGAAACACCTTTTGGGTAATCTGGAACAGAATATTGTAAAAGTTGACAATTAATGCTGGATGGTGGTGGCGCACGCCTTTGATCCCAGCACTTGGGAGGCAGAGGCAGGTGGATCTCAGTGAGTTCGAGGCCAGCCTGGTCTACAGAGTTAGTTCCAGGACAGCCAGGGCTGTTACACAGAGAACCCCTGTCTCAAAAACAAACAAACAAATTAAAAAGTTGATAGTTTTTATCTATAGGAGATAGATACATAATGAAGGCAAGATGCCAGGACTTTTGAGTCCAAATGAGAACTCAATGCTTTTTAGCCAAAGCAGTTCCCTTCTTAAAAATTTAAAAAACGGTTTACTCTTTTTTTTTTTTTTCCGAGACAGTGTTTCTCTGTGTAGCTTTGGAGCCTATCCTGGCACTCGCTCTGGAGACCAGGCTGGCCTCGAACTCACAGAGATCCGCCTGCCTCTGCCTCCCGAGTGCTGGGATTAAAGGTGTGCGCCACCAACGCCCAGCTAAAAAACAAAAACAAAAAAACACGGTTTACTCTTATGGGTATGCTTGCCCGCATGTTTGTGCATCATGTCCATGCCTCAAGCCTTCAGAGGGCACTAGGGACTTGAATTACAGCTGGTTTTGGTTTTGAGTAACCATGTGGGTGCTGGGAATCGAACCAGGGTTTTTTGTTAGACCAGGCAGTGTTCTTAACTGCAGGGCCATCTATCCGGGCCCCACCCCACCCCAAAGCAGTTTCTAAGTGCCAGTTATTATTAAGATGCTTTTGCCCATCTCACAGGTTTATTTGTAATTACTAGATGTTCCATCACATAGAGACTTGCTGTATATTAAAAAACGTATTGCCACCAAACCCAAATTCTACTTTTCCAGCTTTTTCCTCGCCCAAGCCTAGAGAGTATGATATAGTAAACCTGGAGCGATCTGAAAAAGAAGCTACTTCTCCTTTTCTTCTTAATAATTTAACTTTATTTTATGTGCATTGGCGTAAAAGTGTTAGATCCCCTGGAATTGGAGTTAGCTGCCATGTGGGGGCTAGGAATTGAACCTGGGTCCTCTGTAAGAGCAGCCAGTGGTCTTAAACGGCTGAGGCTTCTCTCCATCCCCCGCCCCCCAGGAAGAAAGCTATTTAGAAAAGAAGTTTCCAGTTTGGTGGGGTAGCTCACACCTGTAATCCCAGCACCGAGACAGGAAGGCCAAGGCAGGAGGATGGCCCCGACCGAGTTCAGTCTGGATTATATAGCCAGCCTGGGCTACAGTGGAGCTCTGTCTCAACCAAAACCAAACGAGGAACCACCAGCCAAACAACAAGAAGCAGCCTCGACGTCCGCTGCGCGAGCCTCCCCAGCGGGTCACCGAAAACCACTGCGCTTGCGGCCACGCCCCCAAATTCTGGTGAGAACCCGCCCCCAAACTCCAGGTATCGCGACAATTCCTTTTTGTCTTCGTGCTAGATGATAGGCCTCGCGAGAGAGGCTTGTCCAATCACGGCGCAGAGTGGCCTCACAAGATGGCGGCGCGCTGGGCGCGTAGCATCTGCGTTTCTAGGAGCCCGGCTGTGTGCGTGGGGATCCCGGGCGTGTGCAGGCCCCAGCCACACACAGACACCCACACACGCGCACACACACACGCACACACACACCGTCCGGCAGCGGCGTAGGCTCACGAGGTACGTGCCTCAAGAACCTCTCCCCTCAGGTTGCGCTCGCGAGTCGCTTCACCAGTGGCTCACCGGCGTTACACTCCGGCCCTCGGCTCCTCGGGGCTTGCTGTGGGTTTTGAAGCGGGCCCCGGGGCAGGTGTGTGCGCCGATGCTGGCGGTCGGTGGGTGGGAGGGGTGGGAGGCGAGATCCCCGTCAGGCGCCCAGGCCCAGGTTCAGAGAGCGCGGAAACCCGGGCGGGAAGAAGGCGTGGATGAGCCAGACGAGTGGCGTCACTAGAGGAAAAGTCGGATTTGTAACGGGGGGCGTGGAGAGAACACGAAGGTGCGGGGGTCGTGGTGGGACGCATCTGTCGAACCTGCTGTTGTTTTTTTTTTCAAAACAAGTTTCCTTTTTTACTTTATGTGTATGGGTGTTTTGCCTGCACGTTTGTGCGCGCCACGTGCACAGCGTCGGCTGCCGTGGGACTGAGTTACTGTGAGCCGCCGTGTGGGTGCTGGGAACCCACAGCCCCCAGAGCTGTTACAGGCATTAGAAGAAATGGTGTCTGAAGAAATAAAGGTCCAGGGGAACCAAGGAAGCATGGAGTGCTAGAGGAAAGGAGGCTGCCCTCAGGGTCTTTGGGTTTTTTTTTTTTTGGATTCACTCAGATGAGCCTTTTTTGTTGTTGAAACTCAACTGGGCTGCCCATTCAGAGAGTGTTATAAACCAGTGGCTTTTACGGTGGAAAGTATTTCATAGTCATTCCCTTCATGGTGTTGATGGCTGAACGCAGTGCCTTGCACGTGCTAGGCAAGTGTTCTACATCTCCAGGCGACTTCATATTCCTCCCAGCCAATACATAGTTGAGTACCCATTCTTACAGATCCTGTTTTAAGGATTGGAGTACCTCAGTGAACAAATGTTTTCCCTTTTGGACTTTATTTGCAGGGAAAATATTAACAGTTGAAGCAAGCATGTGTAGAATGTCAAGTGAGTAAATTCTAAAGATGGTGAAGTATGTGTTCTGGTCACCGAATGTTTTAGTGAGGAGCTCAGGAAAGATATTAGTGAGGTGACATTTGACCAAACACCTAACAAGGTGGGGATATGTTCAGTGTATGTACATTCCAGGTGGAGAGCAATCCACGACAATTGGGTAGCAGCAAGTTCAGTGTGGTGGTGCACCCTGGAATCACAGCACTTAGGAGGATAAGGGATTCATGACTAGCTGTGTAGGAGTTTCTGCTATTGTGTGTGATTCTGTAGACTGAACTCAAGGCCTTCAGTGTGCTGTGCCCCTGCTCAAATGATACACACTGTATCCCCCAGTGGGGGAGGGGAGCAGGTTTATTGAGGGCTCTGTTGTAGCTGGACTTAAAACTTGTTTTATTTATTTTTATTATTATTATTTGGTTTTTTGAGACAGAGTTTCTCTGTGGCTTTGGAGGCTGTCCTGGAACTAGCTCTTGTATTCCAGGCTGGTCTTGAACTCACAGAGATCCTCCTGCCTCTGCCTCCCGAGTGCTGGGATTAAAAGCGTGCACCACCACTGCCCGGCTTGTTTTATTATTTCTGTGTATGTTTGTTTTAGAGGTAGGGTTTCACATTGTAGCCCAGAGTGGTCTCAAGTTTACTCTAATCCTCCTGCCTCTGCCTCTCAAGTACTGGTATTATAGGCATGTGTTCACTCCTGTCCCCACCAATGATTTTGAAACTAAATATGCTGATATCTTCTATATCTCTCTCATATCCCCTCTTCCCTCTTTCTTTAAAGATGGCTCTAAGCAAGTCGATGCATGCAAGAAATAGATACAAGGACAAGCCACCGGACTTTGCATATCTGGCATCCAAATATCCAGATTTTAAGCAGCATATTCAGATAAATCTGAGTGGGAGAGTAAGGTAGGTAACACATGAAGTTATTAATATGCATCACTCTAGTGTGATCTGAGTGGACTTGATGTGATGAGAAGCAAGCTGGACCAACAGAAGACCTGAGTGTCAACCATGTGCATTTCATGGAATGTCTCATATGACTTTGGACAAATTGATTATCCACTGGAAAGTCTCGGCCAGCTTAGTGCAACAGAGATGCCAAAGTAACCTAGACTAGGATTGGTCTCTGTTTGATGCCGTGCTCAGAAAATGGCAAAATGTTTTGTTACAGTTGGGCCGTGGTGGTATACACCTTTAATCCCAGCACTTGGGATGAAGAGGCAGGCGGATCTCTCTGAGTTTGAGGCCAGCCTGGTCTACAGATGGAGTTCCAGCCAAGGCTACACAGAGAAACCCTGTCTTGAAAAACAACAACAAAAAAGTTGTTCTTCAGTCTTCTGTTTCATAGTTTTATATGTGAGTCAACTACTGTAAATGGCTTTAATTCTTTTTGTACTAAATATGCTCCCACATAACTAGTTTTTACAATTGAATTTGAGTTGTAGCTTAACATTTTTTGAAAAGAATTCTCTTTACATTTTTTTTAATTTTGCCCTTATAATATAGTTCTTAACTTGCAGTGAGTTTGGCAACATGTTTTTGCATATAATCCCTTTTGTAGACTTGGATAAACTCCCTCCAAATTAAGCAGAGTACCTTACTGTTTGCATCAATAGGGGTGTGTGTCTGTGTGTGTCTGTGTGTGTGTGTGTGTGTGTGTGTGTGTGTGTGTGAGAGAGAGAGAGAGAGAGAGAGAGAGAGAGAGAGAGAGAGAGATCGCTCGCTCCACTTCTTGTTGAACAGTCTTCTTTATTCCATAATTCTCTTTTTCACTCTGTATGGGGAAAGGGAGAAGGGGTGCTTAAACTTGCTAATGTAGCCCAGGCTAGTCTTGAACTATTCTGCCCCATTGTGTCCTGAATGCTGAAATTACATGTGTGTCTTTTTATTTATTTGTTTGTTTTAGTCCTGACTGGTCTCAAATTCACAGGGACCTGCCTCTGCCTCCTAAGTGGTGGGATTAATGTCATGTGCTATCATGTCCAGTTTAACTTAGGTATTTTAAGACAGGCGAATTATATGTTCAGGACTATGTTTAAACAGATACATTCTGATTTGTTTTATGTGTATGTGTGTGTGCTTGAGTTTAGTGTGTATGTGCACTGTGTGCATATAGGAGCCTCCCAAGGTCAGAAAGGGGTATTGGAGTCCATGAAACTGGGGTGAGTTACAAATTGTGATGAGCAATCATGTGGGTGCTGGGACCTGAACCTGGGTTCTCTGCAAGGACAGCTAGTACTCTTAACTGCTGAGCCATCTTTCCATCTCATAAGCAGAACATTCTAAGAACATTGTAGAGAATGGATTGCAGAGAGAATTAAGGTAACTAGGAAAAGCTTTTAGTATCCCAGATTAAGTATATTAGTCACCTATCTAGGTGAAGGCAATAAGTAAAATTCAGAGAACTTCCCAGGCACAATTAGCAATACATGGTGGAAATTAGGAAGAGAAAAGCCAAGGTCCTCCTTTTGTCAGAGAGAAGGTAGTGATAGCATTTACAAGAGTACAGAGCACAGGGTGAGCTGATTTTAGGTGGATATTTTTAGTTGGGCATATTAGATCTGAGGACTTGGGAATACTTGAATAGAGTATGTCATAGGCAATGGGAAATAAGTGCAAAGAAAGATGCAGGATGATGGTGGGATGGCTGTTTGCTGAAGGTTAAAGAGAAGTAAAGTAAGAATTCAGTGTATGGGAAATAGATGCAGTTGGTTTGGAGAACTGTGTGCAGATGTGGATATATGAGAGTAGGGTGTAACAGAAAGGAAGAAAGGAAAGAAAACAAAGAACATACAGGGGCCAGAGAGTTGACTGGTATAAAAGGACCTGACTCCCAAGCCTGAAGATCTGAGTTTCATTTCCCAGGATTCCACATAGTGTAAGGAGAGAATCAACTCCCACGGGTTATCTTTTGACCTCTACAGGCACAGCGTGGCACATGCACACACATGCACTTAATAAATAAAAATTTGAAAGCATTATATAGCATTCTAATAATTCATATGTAATTCTTCATATTGAGCCTGAAGAGGATTGGTTAATTTGTGATGCAGGGCCTTAATATAGGATTTCCTGCTTGCGAAGCAAGCATTCTGCACTGAGTTATGCCCCCATCCTGGGTAAGTAATTTGTATGAGAGAGAGATTTATTTTATGTGTTTGAGTGTTTTCCCTTCATGTAGGTAAATGTCCATTTGCCTGTAGAGCCTGCAAAAATCAGAAGAGGGAGTTAATACGTGGTTGTGAACTGTCATGTAGGTGCTGGAAACTGAACCCAGATCCTTTGTTGATAGCAGCAAATGGCTGGGTGTTGGTGGTGCACGCCCTTACTCCCAGCACTTGGGAGGCAGAGGCAGGTGGATCTATGTGAGTTCAAGGCCAGCCTGCTCTACAGGATGAGTTCCAGGACAGCCTCCAAAGCTACATAGAAAACCTGTTTCAAAAAACAAACAAAAAAAGAGCAGCAAGTGTTCTTTTTGTTTTTTTTGAGGCAGGGTTCCAGGATTAAAGGCGTGCATTTTTGTGTCAGACTGCAGCAGCTTCTAGCAGCAGCTTCTTCTTCTTCTTCTTCTTCTTCTTCTTCTTCTTCTTCTTCTTCTTCTTCTTCTTCTTCTTCTTCTTCTTCTTCTTCTTCGTTGTTGTTTTTGAGACAGGGTTTCTCTGTGGCTTTGGAGGCTGTCCTGGAACTAGCTCTTGTACACCAGGCTGATCTCAAACTCACAGAGATCCACCTGCCTCTGTCTCCCGAGTGCTGGGATTAAAGGCCCAGCCTTTTTTTGGTTTTTTGAGACAGGGTTTCTCTGTATTGCTTTGGAGGGTGTCCTGAATCTCTCTCTGTAGACCAGGCTGGCTTTGAATTCACAGAGATCTGCCTGCCTCTGCCTCCTGAGTGCTGGGATTAAAGGTGTACACCACCAATGCCTGGCTAGGCTGCAGCTTCTTAAAAGTCATTGTAATGTGGGATACTGACTGAGTGTTTTTATATTCTCACATAAAAATATGTGCATTCATCTTACACTTTAAATTGAATTTATTTTTGAGGTGGTTTCTCTCTAGCTTTGGATGTCCTGGAACTCACTATGCAGACCAGGCTGGCCTGACACCACGACCAGCCTGCCAAGATAGCTTTTTGTTTTTAATTTTATTTATGGCACTGGAGACATTATTTAGTGGTGAGGAGCACTGACTGCTCTTACAGAGGACTTAGGCTTGGTTCCCAGCAGTCACTTGGTGGCTAACAACAGTCTGATTCCAATTCCAGATAACCTGATGCCTTCTTCTGGGCTCTGAGGGCACTGTACACATGTGGTAAACAGTCATGCATGCATGCATGCATACAAAACATCCATACACAAAAAACAAAAATAATTTTTATAAATTAAACATTTTTATTATATTTATCTGTGTGTGTGTGCCTGTGTGTGAGTGTAGTCATGTGCCCCAGCATGTGTGGAGATCAGAGAACTTGTGGGAATCTTGTCTTTCTAGCATGTGGATTCTGGGGTTCAAATTCAAATTGTCAGGCTTGGTAGCACCTGGCTTTATGCACTGAGCCATCTTGCGGGCCCTTCAAAGTGTCTATTTTATAATAGATATAAAGGATTTCCCCCTGGCAATGGGCAAAGAGACACTTTTTGGTGGTAATCTTCTTCTATACCCAGGGGCAAAGCAGGTGGCAGTCCTTTTTTTATCCTAGCTTCATACCTGACTTGGTGGCCAAAGCTGTTTCATGCCTGGGGCATAGTAAAAAAAAAAAAATTAAAAAAAACTTTCACAGAGGAAAGCAAATATGCCTAAAAAAAAGGCATGGCCATTGATAGCATTTTCCTTTATTTATATGTGAATGTGTGTTTGTGTGCTGTGTTGCATATGTGGAGGTCAGAGAACAACTTTTGGGGATTGATCTTCTCACTGTGGCATCCAGGGATTGGTTCAGATCACCAGGCTTGTATGGCTGTTGCTTTTACCCTATTTCCTGTGTTGGGGAGCTCAGGCTAAGGTGGGTGGCACAAAATGAGAGTGGATGGATACATACTTTAAACAGACTGACCAAGTCATGTCCTGTTTGTTTGTTTTTTAATGTCTACTAACTTTTTGTTTGTTTGTTTTTTGGGAATCAAACTCAGGTCTTCTGGAAAAAGAGAACTACTGAGCCATCTCTCCCATCATTAGTTGCTTCTCTACTCCCATCATTAGTTGTGGAGGATTGAACTGAGGTCATCAGGCTTGTGTGACAGACAATTTTCTCTGCGGAGCTATCTTGCTGGACTGTATATTTATTTTTACAGGAAAAAGAACACAAAGTTTATTGTGCTTCATGCATAGCTCTATCAGACTACAGCATGGCATATGTAGAAGGGATCTGATACATATATATCAGATGGAAGATCAGCTCTCCTGTGTTAGAGACCTAGCTACTTCTAGCAGGACTACTACTTTCCTGCCTGATTAGGTCAGAATTCATGATTCCCTGTATTGATAAAATGTTCCTTTTCTTTTTTCATGATTCTATTTATTTTGGTTTTTCAGGACAGGGTTTCTTTGCTTAGCCTTGGCTGACCTGGAACTAGCTCTGTAGAGCAGGCTGACCTCAAACCACAGAGATCTGCCTGCCTTTGCCTCCTGAGTGCTAGAATTAAAGGCATGGGCCACCACCCCATTATTTTATTTTTTGTTATGTGTGTGTATCTGTGGATTTGTGTACATTAATGTAATCCTTGAGGAGGCCAGAAGATACCAGATTTGGAGGTGGAGTTAGAGGTGCTTGTTAACCAACCTGTATGGATGCTGGGACTGAATCAGCTTCTGGAAGAGCAGTGCACACTTAATTGAGCCATTTCTCCACTCCCCAAATTTGTTTGCTTGCCTGCTCTCTTGCTCCCTCTTTGGAGGCAGGATCTTGCTGTACAGCCCAATCTGATCTCTTCCTTCTTAGACTCGAGTTTTTGTTTTTGTTTTTGGTTTTTTTTTGTTTTTTTGTTTTTTTTTTTAATTCACTTACTTGTTCACTGATTAGTTCATTTATTTTTGCAGTCCTAGGGATCAAACTTAGGGCCTCTTGCATTCTAGGCAGTGTTCTACCATTGAGCTACATACTTGCATTTGATTTTCTTGAGGCAAGATCTCACTCTGTAGCTCAGAGTGATCTGAAACTCATTCTAGCCCCATAGGGCCTTAGATTCACTGAGATCCTCCTACCTCAGTCTTCTGAGTGCTTGGGTTACAGGCTGGTTTCACACCTGGTGCAGGCACTTCATTTTAATAGTGTCAATTTATTTTGGGTTTTGGAGTCAGGGTTTCTCTGTAACCTTGACTGTCCTAGAACTCATTCTGTAGACCATATTGGTATTGAACTCACAGGGAACCACCTACCTCTACCTCTGAGTGCTGGGATTAAAGGTTTCACCACCTGGCATTGTTAAAGAAAAGATTTAATTTATATTATGTGTAAGGTGTTTTGCCTACCTGTGTCTGTTTACCCTGTGCATGCAGTTTCTGTGGAAGCCAGAAGAGGGTGTTGGGTACCTTGGAACTGGGATTGTAGGTGGTTGTGATCTATCATGTGGGTGCTGAGAATTGAACCCAGGTCCTTTGGAAGAACAGCAAGTGCACTTAGTGGCTGAGCCATCTCTTCAGGTCCAAGTAGCAGTCTTAAAGGTGGCGCTTGACAACCAAGGTTTTAGGTAATTTTCTAGTTTTATAGATACTGAGTCTCCTCATCTAAAAGGGGGTAAAAGGATATAGTTTTGCATGGCTATCTTAAAGGTTAGTGATAATGTATACATAATGATTATAAACATCTGATTTAGATATCCCTGTTACAAAGTCTGATAAGGCTGAGATGACCAGTATTCAGGGTGTGATTAAGTCTCTGTTCTTTCCTGTGCCTGTCACTGCTTTGTATCAGACGATTATAATTTAATTTTAGGTTTTGCTTTTTCATAGTACCCAACTCCATAGCAACAGCCTGCTGTTTGTGTGAGCTCTGTTCGTTGATCTTAAACACAGTGTTACATTTTTAACTGGTGTTTTTTAATCAAAGACCAACACTGAAGGTTGGTTGTACTCGGTGACTAGTATGGTTAGCATCTCATTGATGAGCCGGTGACACGGGCCAGTGTTGCAACAAGGCTGACAGGCTTTGGTGATTGTTGACACACTTGAGGTTCAGCTTCTGCAGTATTAGAATAATTGTTAGGTCATCCTTGAACAGTGGAAGTGTGTATTCTAAAACTCATCTCTAGTGATGATTCAAATAAAGTATTATTTGCAGCAGAGTGGTAGTCATTCTGGGGAAGTAAGAAGTCTGTTCACAATAGGTTGTTTTGTGAAGCTGCCTGTGTTAATAAACAAACAAGGACCGATGGGATGAAGAAATGCTAATGTTCATGTGAGAGCTAATTTTAGTTTCTAGAAACGAGAATAAAAAAGATCTTGCCTGTGTTCAGGATTTTTAGTGTCCCAGGGTGCTAATGTGACCTAGATGTTTAAGTAGTGAAGTTGGGTGACTAGACTTTGCCCTACAAAGGATTTCCAATACTTGGACTAAAATGTCTGCCTTAGGACTGAAAAATGAAAGTCGGTTTTGTTAATAGAATCTAAGAATCAGTTTTCATAGGTTTCTGTTTATTTCCTTCGTTGGTCTTCTCCCTGCTTCATATGCAATGTTTTTTTGGTGACTATAGTTCCTCTTTAATAAGTCATGTGCTATAGTTATTAGAATGAGAGAGTATGTCTGTGTGTCCAGGGGTCTTGTTTTAGATAGTCTTGATCTATATGTACTCTGGCTGCTTGGTATGCACTGTGTAGACATGGATGGCCCTGAACTTGGAAAGATCTTTCTCCTTCTGCCTCTTAATTGTTGAGATAGCAGATATATGCTTCCATGCCTGACCACAGACTTTATTTTTGTACAACTGAGGGTCAAACCCAGGGTTCCTGTGCACACTAGGTAAACACTGTACCACTGAGCTATATTCCTAACCCTGCATATTTGTAGTGGGGGTGTTTTTTTATAGAGAGACAGAGAGGCGCTTTTCAATAACTTGAAAATTTTTGAAATTATGTATAATTATATCACATCTCATTTCGACTCATTTCCCTCTCCTATGCACCCCTTGCTCTCAAATTCATGCGCTCGCTCTCTCTCTCTCTCTCTCTCTCTCTCTCTCTCTCTCTCTCTCTCTCTCTCTTTCTTTTTCTCGAGACAGAGTTTCTCTGTGTAGCTTTGGATCCTGTCGTAGAACTCACTTTGTAGACCAGGCTGGCCTCGAACTCACAGAGATCCTCCTGTTTCTGCCTCCCGAGTTCTGGGATTAAAGGTGTGCACTGCTGCTGCCCACCTGATTTCTTTCTCTAATTGTTACTATTGGTGATGGTAGTGGTGTTGGTGTTGGTGTGTGTGTGTGTCAGTGTCTGTCCTGGAACTCACATTGTATACCAGGCTGACCTCAAACTCACAGATATCTGCTTGTCTCTGCCTCCTGAGTGCTGGGATTAAAGGCACACACCACTATGTTGTGCCTAGCATTTGTTTTTGTTTTTGTTTTTGTTTTTTTTGAGACAGGGTTTTGCTGTAACCCTTCCTGACTGTCCTAGAACTGGCTCTACAGACCAGGTTGGCCTTGAACTCTCAGAGATGGCTGCCACTGTCTCCCGATTGCTGGGATTAAATACACCTTCTAGACCACTTAATGAAAAAAAATTACAGATATGCATCATTCTTAGATAATGTAATGGCACTATTGCATGTATAAAAGAGAAAAGTTGGGAAGATGATCTGTAAGTAAAATACTTGCTATGAAAGCATGATGACTGTTTTAGTTAGGATTTCTATTGCTGTGAAGAGAAACCATGACCATTGCAACTGATATAAAGGAAAACATTTAGTTGGGGCTCACTTAACAGTTCATAGGTTCCGTCCATTGTCCTCATGGTGGAATACAGTAGCATGCAGGCAAACGTGATGCTGGAGAAGTAGCTGAGAGTCCTACATCTTACAGGCAGCAGAAAGTGGTCTGAGCAAAGCTTGGGCAAAGGAAGCCTCAAAGCCCACCCCCACAGTGACACACTTCTTCAAACAAGGCCACACTTACTCCATCAAAGCTCCTAATATTGCCACTCCCTTTGGGGGCCATTTCCTTTCAAACCACCATAGTGACCTCAGTTTGTTCCCTAAATGCCTGGTGCAGTGGTGTATTCCTATAATCCCCCTGCCTGAAAAGCAGGGAGGAGGATTCCCTGGGGTTTGAACTCTAGGTTCAGGGCCAACCTGGAAGAGTGGTGGCCATCTGGCAAATGCTCTTTCATCAGAACATGGTCCCTGAATGGCTGCTGAGTTGTGAATGATTTGTTACTGTCCACAGGTATAAACACCTTGTGTCATTTGTTTAGTTCATATTTCTTTCCCTGAATTGTTATTTTGAAAGCTGTTCCTAGTAAATTCCCTGGATTTTCACAGCTACATGGCAGAATAACATTGAGAAGTTGTAGGGCAGCAATTAAGTTATGGCTCCTCACTTGAGAAAACACTTTCAAATTTTGTTTTAGAAAGTGTTTCTAGGTTATTAGATTTTTTTTAATTTTGACAATTTTACATTTGAAAATGTAAGATTTACATGTAGTATGTTGGGATATTAGGTTAGTATGTTGGGATATTAGGTCAGCCAGTGTATTGGAATAGGATAAAAATATTTAGTGTCTTACTTGAGTATGGATTTCTTCAATGTGTAAGACTGACTTTTATGCTGGGCGGTGGTGGTGCATGCTTTTAATCCTAGCACTTGGGAGGCAGAGGCAGGCAGATCTCTGTGAGTTCGAGACTAGCCTGGTCTACAAGAGCTAGTTCTAGGACAGGCTCAAAAGCTGCACAGAGAAACCCTACCGAGGTTTCTGAGTTGATGACAGAAACTAGTTCCTCTCTTCAGTGACAATCTGCCACTGAAGAAGATGGGGTTAGCCCACCCTTTTAATAAACTTGATTGGTTCCACAGGAGTAAAATACAATATTTCGTTTAGTATTAGTGTTTTTTTTGGGGGGGGTTGATTTTATTTTTATGTACTCTGGCTGTGCTCTGGAACCCTGTATGTAGACCAGGCTGTCCTCAAACCAAACAGAACTGCCTGCTTCTGCTTCCCAAGTGGGGAGATTATAAAGGTGTGTACCACCACACCTGGCAATTACTGAGTTTTTTTGGGGGGGGGGTTCAAGACAGCGTTTCTCTGTGTAGCCCTGTAGACCAGGCACAGAGATGTGCCTGCCTCTGCCTCCTGAGTGCTGGGACTAAAGGCATGCGCCACCACCTCCTGGCTACATTTTTATGCTGGCTTCCCCCCTCCCCCCAATATTTGAGTGAGGTGTTAAAGAATTGTGTTAGGGTCAGTGATGTTGGTGATGGTAAAAAAAAACCTGCCAGCTCTTGATACATTTAGTATCAAGAGCTGTGTTCTTTCAGAGACTGTCACATGGCAGGAGAGGAATTGAAACAGAGGCACTCTTTACCCCTGTGCTGTGCCGTGCTGTGCTGCATGTGTGGATGCCGCAATTCTGGTGGATAACTCTACTGCTATCCATAGACTCTGCAGGTGTTAAGCACCCCTGTGTGTCCCCTATTGTGCGAATGTTGAATGTTAGGAAATTCAAATAGACATTGGGTCCCTGCTTGATATGGCAAAGGAGCAGTACAGCACAGTGGTCCACGCTAATCAGTCTGTCTTTTTCTCTACTCCTCAGTCTTAATTTCAAAGACCCTGAAGCAGTCAGAGCTCTGACTTGTACGCTCCTAAGAGAAGACTTTGGACTTTCTATTGATATTCCTTTAGAGAGACTAATTCCCACAGTTCCCTTGAGACTCAACTATATTCATTGGGTAGAAGATCTGATTGGTCACCAGGCTTCTGACAAAAGTACTCTCCGAAGAGGAATTGACATAGGTAAGTTTAGGTTTCTTACTTTTGGGGGCTAAAAGTAAGTTTCATAGGTTTTTGCATTGTCAGACTCTTTCTAAGCTCTTCTAGTAATTGTTGTGAAAGCAGCTTGTATTTGCTGCACATGGACATTTCTGTCTTTGGTTTCTCTTCAGGAGGGATGCCCATGTCAGTTAAGGAGCAAGGGGGTAAGAGAAGTGTGTCTACTTAGCTTTCAAATTTCTACCTTAATGTCTTTGTTTGTTGGGATTGCCTACTCTGTTACTAAACAATTCTTTAGTATTATTTTATTTATTTTTTCAGCAGGGCTTCTCTGTGTCACTCTGGTTGTCCTGGAACTAGCTGTATAGACCAGGTTGGCTTCAAACTCAGAGATCCTCCTGCCTCTGCTTCCTGAGTGCTGGGATTAGAGGCATGAGCCTTTTTTCTTTGTTTTCCACACTGTCTTTTAGACCCTCAGGAATTTGTTATGTTATTTGCTGTGCCTCAAACTTCTCCCATCTTTATCCTGTTTGTCTCCATTTATACTATACTTGTCAACTCAAGCCTGCTTTTTCTGTAAAAGCTTTCTCTGACCTTGCAACCTATGAAAAGTTACTTTCTTGGTTATGTTTGGCTAATATTTTTATTTGCTACTAGACTGCAAACTAGTTATACTCCCAAGGTCTAGTGAAGTTGTTGGATAAAGGTATTCTTTTAACGTTCAAATTCTAGGTATTTCATGTGAGCTAAGCACTGGAGGCCTGATGGAGTTCACTTAAAGCTCTTGCCTTTTGTGTTCATGGTACAAGATGGCTGATGGGTCCTGGGAAGCTAAAAGCTTGGCTTGGAAAGTGTGGTGGCAGGTATTTGTGATCTCACCACCTGGGTTGCGACAGTGGCAGGACAGGAGTTCCAGGCCAGTACTTGTCTGGATCATGCAGTGAGTCCATAAGTAGGGAGGAAGTGGAAAAAAGGGACTTTAGCCTATTTGGTGCTAATTGCATTTCAATTATGCCCCAAACCTTCTGAAGTAGCACTTGGGGATACACGAGGTTAATGGATTCTTTCTAATTAGGGTTCTATATAAATTCTTCCCCCAGACTCCATCAGTTTGATCTAATTTTATGACTATTCTTTCCATTTTTATTTATCATTATAAAGATTATTACCCACTTAAAATGTCGTTTGGTGTCTGAGGATATCAAAATGTTAGGATGCAAGTGTTTGGTCTTGAGGATTGAAGGACAATTTTAGGAGGGTAAAGGGATAGATCTTTACTTGCATTTTTTTCCCCTTTGAGAAAAAATTTAAAAGATCCCCCCTTTTTTTTCCCACTTGAGAGGTGAAAACATTCTAAATGTTTTCCAATTCTCCATAATGCCCAGGCCTAAACAATTGACTCTTGGGGAGCTGGGTATCCTCTTCCCTTTTTCTACCTCCTCAATCCCCAAGAAGGTATTTGCCTGACAGCTCCAGGGCCAGGAAGACAGTAACTGTGGCTGGCAAAGAGGTTAAGGATTGCAGCCATTAATTTGATCTGTTTCCCAGTCTGTTGAGAATAGGCTATGAGGAAGTGATCGGTGAGTGGGCTTCTCTGGGTTAGGAGCACCTCTAGATCCTGTAGAGCTACAATGGAATCAGTTTGTGGTCAGGGGAAAACAGGCTGTAGCCATTGGGGGAAATCTAGCTTTCCTTCCATTTGGGATATTCAATGTCATCTAATTGATCAAGGCTTGTCAGTGGTTGTAAAAGCAGCATTTGGGGGAGGAAGTAGAAAAGTCCAGGCTTAGGGGCTCTATATGTAAATTTATGAACAAATACTGGCAGCTGAAGCTGATTTTTTTTTTTTTTTCTTTTCTGTGAAGCATTGGTTTCTCATTATGTCTATTGAGCCTGTGCTAGGACTGGTCAATGACTGACATGACTGACATTCTGTATAACCACAGGGAGCCAGATCATGTGATGCCATGGGAATTACACACACACACACACACACACACACACACACACACACACACACACACACACACACACACACACACCATTCCTCTGCTTTTCAAGAATGAACTATGTGTTTATTTGCATATTCTCTTTGTTTTCCTCCCTTTTCTTTGAGATAGTCTCAAACTCTTGCCTCTGCTTCACATCCCCCATACAGGTGTGTGCCACAATGCTCAGCTTACTTTGGTTTCTTTTAAGATGCTACTGTTGTGTTTTACAAATACTTTTCATTGAGGAAATTGAGTTTTGTATGGGACATAAAGACTTTTATAAGCAAATTAAAATTTTATATAATATTTTGGCCACTTTAGGTTAATAAACTGTGTTTTCCTGGGCTTCCAGTTGTCCACTCTTCATTTTACACACAGCATATAAGAGTAGGGCAGGAAGGTTTCTGCCCTCCAGGAAGTTTGTGCTTAGAAGGTAAGACTCACAAGTGAAAAGGAGCAAGCCAAGGAGCCGCAGGATATCCTCACTTGTAGTTAAACTGTGGAGACTTGAAAGAATTCTTAGGAAGAAAAGGGTTTTAGTGTTCTCACCTTCACCTCTCATACGTAGGGTGTGCTTGTATTTTTATTTAATAGGTACTGGGGCGTCCTGCATCTATCCCTTACTTGGAGCAACCTTAAATGGCTGGTATTTCCTGGCAACAGAAGTGGATGATATGTGCTTCAATTATGCCAAGAAAAATGTGGAACAGAATAACCTATCTGATCTCATTAAAGGTTGGTTTTTCTGAATAAGCAGTACCTCAAGCTTTGTTTATTAAAACTTCTCTAATTTAAAATGTCTTATTGCCTTCTGTGGGTTTTTTGTTTTGAGATAGAGTATCTCCCTTTAGCTCTGGTTGCTCTGGAAATCACTTTGTAGACCAGGTTGACCTCGAACTCAGAGATCCTACTACCTCTTCCTACTGAGTGCTGTGATTAAAGATGAGTACCACCATGCTTGTCTTCTTTTCTTAAATGTATAGACTCTACAATTTAAATAATCTGGTGTGTTGTAATTGGTTTTGATGCCAGATTTAACTCAGAAGGAATATAATAAGTATAGTTGATCCTCATTTCTGTTTTGTGGATTTGTCTTCTGTCTTGGTTCCTGTTCTATTGCTGTGATGACATGATGACCAAGGCAGCTTATGGAATGAAGAATTTATTTGGATGTACAGTTTCAGAAGGTTAGACTTAGCCGGACAGTGGTGGTACACTTCTTTAATCCCAGCACTTGGGAGGCAGAGTCAGGTGTGAAACCAGCCTGGTCTACAAGAACTAGGTCCAGGACAGCCTCCAAAGCCACAGAGAAACTCTGCCTCGAAAAAACCAAAAAAAAAAAAAAAAAAGAAGAAGAAGAAGAAGGTTGGACTTGGACTTCACAACCTTCATGGTGGCAGGTAGGCATGGTACTGGAGCCAAAACATCTGCAATGGTTGGTTTAAGTCTTTTGAAACCTCAAAGCACACCCCACCTTCTCCAAGGCCACATCTCTTAATTCTTGTGTGTGTGGGAGGCCATTCCCATTCAAAATATCACACCTTCTTATTTAGTTAAGTAAATTCTTTTCTTCCCCCAGTGGATAATTCTTGAAATGTGTTATGTTGATGCTGGGCAATGGTGGCACATACTTTTAACCCCAACATTCAGGAGGCAGAGGCAGAGGCAGGTGGAACTCTTAAGTCAGAGACCAGCCTGGTCTCCAGAGGGAGTTCCAGGACAGCCAGAACTACACAAAGAAGCCTTGTCTTTAAAAACAAACAAAACAAAACAAAAACATTTGCTATGTTGAGGCTGGAGAGATGGCTTAGGGCTTGAGAGTGCTTACTCTTTCTAGCACTCAGATGGTAGTTACTCTTAATTTCTGGGGATCTGATGTGTCTGGCTTCTGAGGGCAACAGGCGTGTTCATGGTGTGCATACATACACCTAAACATGTATTTTTGCAAAGGAGCATTCTCAGATTGATAGTTATGAGATCAAAATATTGATCACCTCTAAAAAGCATTGGAGATGTTTTAGGACCCACAGTATCACATACTCATCCAAGGTTTTTATGTAAAAATGAATAAGCATAGCATATCCATTTCTACTGCAAATTTCTTTTCACCATCAGTGAATGGAAAAATTATATTTATGCCAAATAGTTGCTTTATGCTTGTTTGATTTTTGTGCCTGTGACTTGTTTATTTCATATAGGGGCTTTTGTAGGCTGGCTGGTCTTAAACTCTGTGTAGCCTAGCATGACCTTTAACTTGTTGATCTTGCCTCTACTTTCCAAATGCTGGGATTGGGGATTGATACTAGGGCTTACTGCGTGCTAAGCAATCTCTACGAACTGAGCTACACTTCCACTACCATTTAATTTTTTTCCCTTTTTTGAGACAGGGTGTCTTTGTATTCCAGTCTGGCCTTAAACTCATTGTGTGGCTGAAGATGACCTGAAACTCCAGAATTATGGACTTGGACTATCATGTCTACTTACATACTTGTTTTATAGACCTGTATACCTGGAATCACATAAAAATTTCTCAGGTGCTGGGCAATGGTGGCTCACACCTTTAATCCCAGCAATTGGGAGGCAGAGGCAGGCGGATCTCTTGAGTTCAAGGCCAGCCTGGTCTATAGAGCTAGTTCCAGGAAAGCCAGGGCTGTTGCACAGAGAAAGAATCCCTGTCTTGAAAAACCAACAAAACAGGGGCTGGAGAGATGGCTCAGTAGTTAAGAGCACTGACTGTTCTTCCAGAGGTCCTGAGTTCAATTCCCAGCAACCACATGGAGGCTCACAACCACCTTGAATGAAATCTGGTGTCCTCTGCTGGCATGCAGGCAGAAGACTGTATACATATAAATAAATAAATATTTTTTTAAAAAAAAAAACAACAAAACAAAAGAAATCTCAGGCAAAGGGGGTTGTGAGTACTAAAGACCCTCTGGTTTAGGTTTCATCAAGGCTAGTGATGACACTGGGCAAGTTTCATATGACTTTTTCAAACAGCAACAGCTCTGTCTATGGCTGTGCCTTCAGAGCTGAGGCAACTACTTATGATAGTTTTTTTTTTTGTTGTTTGTTTTGTTTTTTTTTTTTTTTGAGACAGATTTTCTCTGTGTAGCTTTGTAGACCAGACTGGCCTCCTGTTTCTGCTTTCTGAGTGCTGGGATTAAAGGTGTGCGCCACCACTGCCTCTTCTGATAGTTTTATAGTTTCTTTTTATTGTTTTTGTTTTGTTTTGTTTTGTTTTTTGTTTTTCGAGACAGGGTTTCTCTTTGGCTTTGGAGGCTGTCCTGGAACTAGCTCTTGTAGACCAGGCTGGTCTCAAACTCACTCACAGAGATCCACCTGCCTCTGCCTCCCGAGTGTTGGGATTAAAGGCGTGCGCCACCAACGACCAGCGCTAGTTTTATAGTTTCTTAATGCATCTGTGGAACAGTGTTGGGATGATTGGTGCTAAGTTCTTTTGCTCAGAGCAGCTAGGGAGAGTCCTGGCCTCTTTGGTCATTTGCTGCAAAAGGAACATCAGGAGGAGTACTTACAATGTAAATTTAAGGTAGACTTGGTAGCACAGGTTATCTTAGCTCCTCGGGAGACTGAGAGAATCTAAAACTGAAGGTTCACCTGGTCTATAAAGCAAGTTCAAGACCAGTCTGTACACTCGGTGAGAATCTGCCCCCAAATAAAAAATTTCAAAAAGGGCTGGGGATTTATTTCATTGGCACAGCACTTGTCTCATATTTCTATCTCAGTCCTGCCTCAGGCTTCTGAGTAGGGATTGCAGCCATGAATGCTACCTAAACTTTAGGCTCAGTTTGTTAATAGCCAAAATTTGAAAGTCGTGTTTGTTTGTTTTTGTCTTATTTTTTCATTCATGGTTCATTTGTGTGTTAGGAAGGGTGGGGACACAGCTGAAACTGCATGTGTGAAGAGGTCAAAGAACTACTTTTGGGAGTGGGTCCTCTCTTTTCACTGTAGGGATGGGTGAGTCCCCAGTTTGTGCTTCCAGCTGGGTTAACAGGGCTGTAGTCTGCCCTCATGGTGTTTTTGTTTTGAACAAGTATCGCTTTTGCTTTCTAGTGCTTCATTTGTTAAGTGCATTTTTTTTTAAAGATTTTATTTATTATGTATACAACATTCTGCTTCCATATATATATATATATATCTGCACACCAGAAGAGGGCACCAGATCTTATTGTAGATGGTTGTGAGCCACCATGTGGTTGCTGGGAATTGAACTCAGGACCTCTGAAGAGCAGTCGGTGCTCTTAACCTCTGAGCCATCTCTCCAGCCCTGTTAAGTGCATTTTTATGTTGTTTCTTAGAGACTTCACTATTTCAAATTACCCCTAAACAGTGCTGAAGTGTGTTTGTATGTGCCAGAAAGAAAATACATTTTACTTAGATGAGTTATGGTGAGTCAGCAATATATATTTTTAAATTTTTATTTAGAATGTTGTCTGTATATGGTTATTTAACCACATGTCTGTCTTTGCACCACATGTATGCCTAGTGCCCAAGGAGGCCAAAAGATGGGGTCAGATTTCCTGAAACTGGAGTTAAAGACAGTAGTGCTTTTAATTACTGAGCTATTTTTCTAGTCGTTCCCTCCCACCCCTGCCCTACACTCCTTTTTTGAGACAGTGTTTCACCGGATAGCCCTAGCTGGCCTGGAAATCACTCTGTAGACCAGGCTAATTTCAAACTCATAGATATCTGCCTTACTCTGCCTCCTGAGTGCTGGGATTAAGGGCTTGTGCTACCACACCTGACCAGCAGTGTGTATTAAGTGAATTATGTTCAAGTTAAAACACCCTGAATATGAGGTTGTGTATATCAAGTTTTCAGAGACTGTTCTAGTACTGTACTTCCCAAAGGAGTTTGTATTTGCTAGTTCAGTGTTCATGGCAACTTCATAGACTGTAGCTACCATGAATAACAAAAAAGGGCATTAATTTACTGACATTTATTTATTTACTTAGCTTACATCCGGGCTGCAGCTTGTCCTTCTGCCAAATTAGTCTCTAATTTCATTGTGTGTGAGCAGTTACATGTGTCTTTGGAAGCCTCTCAAAGTCTGCATTAGGGTATTCGTCAATCACTTTCTACTTTATTATTTAAAAAAATTTAAAAATCTTTTATGTGTGTAGATGTTGTCTCTTCCTTTGTCTCTGTGTATATCACAGTATGTGTGCAGTACCTTTAGGGCCAGAAGGTGTCAGATTCCCCTGGGACTGAAGTTTACTGGTGGTGTTAGCTGCCATGTGGGTGATCACAATACAAACCAGGTTCTCTGGAAGAGCAGCTAATGCTCTTAACCATTTAGCTATCTATCTAGTTCCTTTATCATATTTTTTGAGACAGAGTCTTACACTGAACCTGGAGCTCAATGATTCATTCATTTAGGCTGCCTGGCCTGCAAGCCCAGGGATCCTCTATCTCTGTCTCCCTATCTTTGAAGTTACAGGGGCGTACTGCCTTGGCCCAACTTTTATGTGGGTGTTAAGGGTTAAATTCAAGTCCAAATGTTTGTGTGGCAGGCACTTTACTGACTGAACCATCTCCCAAATCCCAGGTACTGATATTTTTATGGGGGAGCACCATTCTATTCTTAATTAAACTGTGCTGCTATTTTTAAAATATATAGGATTAGTTGGGTGGTGATAATGTAATCCTTTAATTCCAGCACTAGGGAGGCAGAGATAATGGGATCTCTGAGTTCTAGGCCAGCTAGTCTACATAGTGAGACTGTCTCAAAAAACAAACAAACAAACAAAAACCCACCACCACCACCACCAACAACAAAATCCTAAAAATCAAAAACCAAACCAAAACAAAAAAAGGGTTGCAATATATAATCCAGGCTGTCCTTGATTTGTCTACCCTGCTTCTGCCTGCCATGACTCCCTGTTAAATTACCTTTATTTTGGTATGTAGATATTTGCTAGAACTAGCCCAACTCCACCTTGTGATCATTTACATTTTCTGACCATTATATAATGACAAAGCTTTAAATTTTTTGAAGATTATTTATTTATTTTTAAAATTTATTTACTTAGTGTTATTACATATACAGTGTTCTGTCTGCATATTTGCCTGCACACCAGAAGAGGGCACCAGATCTCATGATAGATGGTTGTGAGCCCACCATGTGGTTGCTGGGAATTGAACTCTTTTTTTGGGGGGGGGGGACACCTGGAAGAGCAGCCCAGTGCGCCTAACCTGAGCTCTATCTCCTGTCCCTGAAGATTTATTTTATGTGAATAGGTGTTAATGCCTACATGTATGTCTGTGTACCACATGCATACCTGGTGCCTTCAGATGTCAGAAGAGGGTGTTGGCTCCTTTGGAACTGGAGTTCTGGGTGATCATGAACCACCATGTGGATGCAGGGAACTGAACATGTGTCCTGGAAGAGAAGAGTGTTGTTAACCACCCTCCAGCTCCTTATTATCAATTTTAAAATTATAATTAATTTAGTTTTAGCAATATGAACATCAGTTTATTACAGAGAAGTAGGAATTCTCAAAAGGGTGGGGTTTGTTCCAGGGGAGAAACTTTTTGTTTTATTAAGCACATTTTACTATGCCTCTTTGTATAAAAGAAATAGCACTTTTCCTACTAGTGTTAACACCTGTTGTAAAGGGGAATGTTGATAGGATCAGTGTGCTGCTTAATTCTCCATTTCTGCAATTCTGTCCCTTACTGGGAGTGGTGTGAAGGAATTTATATGCACATGCCCGTCTTCATTTTCTTCCTCAGTTGTGTATTTTGTGCACTTATTTTTAAAGTCATTACAAAATAAATAGTAACTAACAGTCCGTATTTTCTCCCCTAGTGGTAAAAGTGCCACAGAAGACACTCCTAATGGATGCGCTTAAAGAAGAGTCTGAGATAATCTATGACTTCTGCATGTGCAACCCTCCCTTTTTTGCTAATCAATTGGAAGCCCAGGTAAAGCACCTTTAAAATCATAGAACAGCTAGTAATTTTACCTCATTTTCAGAGATAAAAGCAAAAGGCAGTTTTTCTTTAGAGTCAGTATAATTTATAATGCTGTTTGGTTTGAGATATTTATGAACCTAGTACAGATGGACTTGACAGTTAAAAAAGGTAATTTATGTAGCTGAGACTTTAGGAAGAGTTTGATAAGTGAGTTCATAGTATCATAAAGGCTGAAGCTTTTGTTTCTTCCTTGCTCTTGTCTCTGGCTGGCCCTCTGCTGTCTTTTCTTAGGCTCGTTTGGTTGTGGTTAAACAGTACTTAGGGGGAGAAGAGAGGGTGAAGAGAGAGCACTTTCTTCCCTAAACCTTGAACTTAAAACCATTTTTAAATGTTAGTTTATTATTTATTTTATGTGTATGAGTTTTTTTCTTTTTTGTTTGTGCACCACATGTGTGCCTCATGCCTTCAGAGGCTAGTCCCAGGATCGTATGGTTGTGAGCCACCATGTAGGTGCTGGGATTGGAGTTGGAGTACAAGTCTTCTGGAAGAGCATCCAGTGTTCTCAAACAATGAGCCATCTCATACCTTGAATTTTTAAAATTGAGCCAAGGTAGGTTCCAGTTTTTGCTGGACTGAGTTTATCAGTCTAGGGACAAAAGAAAAAAAGAAAGAAAAAAAAACACCTTTTTTTTTTTTTTCTTTTTGGTCATTTGGTAGTAAATAAATGGCTACATGGTGAAAAAAATGTATTTGCTTTTAGATATTGAACAAAATTGGATAAAACCAACTGATGTATGGAGGCCTGTATAGTTCCTAGTACATGGGAGAGTGAGGAAAGAGGATTGCCAAGTTTCAGACTAGACTGAACTTGGAGTAAATTTAAAACTGTCTGAAGCAATTTAGTGAGACCCTATCTCAAAATTTAAGAAAGAGGGTTAGGAATATATCTGTGATAGTGTTAGCTTAGTATGTGAAAGGCCCTAATTTCAAATATTAGCACTATAACAGCCAAAACATAATGTGTTGAAAAATTCAGCCTGGCTGTGGTGGCGCACACCTTTAAATCCCAGCAGAGGCAGGTGGATCTCTGTGAGTTCAAGGCCAGCCTGGTCTACAGAATGAGTTCCAGGACAACCAGAGCTACACAGAGAAACCTTGTCTCAAAACAAACAAAAAATTTCAATACAGGGCATTGTGAGTTGGCTTAGCAGTTCAGAGCACTTACTGTGCTTTTGGAGGACCTTGGTTTGGTTCCTAGCACCCACAGGCAGCTCACAACCTATTTGTAACTTCAGTTCCAGGGAATCTGTCACCTTCTGGACTTCTTGGGGACCAGTAGTATATATATGCATGCAAACACTCATGCACATAAAATTTTAAGTTATTGTTGTTGTTATTGTAGACAGGGTCTCAGCATGTAGGCTGGTCTGGAACTCACAGCAGCTTCTTCCTCTGAAATACTGGTCTTAAAGGTGTACACTGTCATGCTCAGCTCAAAAATGAATGCATTCTCAAGAATAATTTTTTGACAAAGTGGAGAAAATTTGAGCAAAAATTTATTAGAAATACTAACATTTCCTAGTTAGAAAATAAAGTGAAGTACATTTGAAATAATTAAAAATTTAGCTTTTCTGTAAGTTTTTGAAGAAAGGTAACCATACCCTGTAATAAGATTTATTAAAAGTGTTGTTTCTCTACATTCAAAGAATATATAGATAAGAGCTTTAGGAAGAATTGATGACACAGTACTGAGAGCAGCTGATGATTCTTACCTGCTGAACCACGTTTTCAGCCCCTAAATGTCTTCTTAGTCTACTGTCTTCTTAAATTTGAGGCCGGTGTTAATAAGTTGCCCCTCTGGCCTGCCAGACAATTTTCTACATTGACAGCTGCTCATGTTCCAGCCACAGTGTGCGATCCCTCAGCACTTCTTGACATTTGCAGCTTTTGAATGCCACCCTAATGGGTGTGGAGTGGTGTCCCCCTGATGGCTAGCTGTGCTGAGCATCTTTTCATGTGCTCATCTTCATGGAATAATGCCATTCAGATACCTCTTCCCTACTCCCTTCCAAAGTGGAGGGTCTCTAATTAGACATTCACAGCTCTTGCTAAACTCTCTACACTGACCTGATTAGTAACCCTGTACTCTTTGTCCACTTTTGTTTGTTTTGCAACAAAATGGCTTTTGAAACTAGGGCCGTGCACATACTGGGCAACCATTGTGCCACTAAGCTTATGCCCCCACCCTTCTCTTTGTACGTTTTAAAATTAGGTTATTTTCTTTCTATTAAGTTTTCTTTAAACATCCTAGATACAAGTCTCTTGAATTACAATGATTTGCAAACATTTTTCATGTTCTGTCATTTGTCTTCAATTTATTTATTTTTGTATGCTTGTTTTTCTATGTAGCCTAGGCTGGCCTTGAACTCAGTGATCTGCCTGCCTCTGCCTCCTGAGTGCTGGGATTAAAGGCGTGCACCACCACCACCACCACCACCTGGTTTGTCTTCCGTTTTTGATGGTATCCTTTACAGTGAAGCTGCTTTTAGTTTTGATATAATACAATTTATGTATTTTGTGTTGTTCTTATGCTTTTTGGTGTTGTATCTAAGAAACCATTGGCTAATCCAAGTTAATGAAAATTTACTTTTATGTTTTCTTCTTGGGAGTTTATAGTTTTAGATCTTACATTTTATGTCATTGATGCATTTAAGTTAATTTTTTCATATGAAATGAGGTAAGGATGGATTAAATACTTAAATATGAAAAACAGAACCATAAAAGTATTAGAAGAAAACATAAGTAAATATTAATTTAATCTTTGGGTAGATTTCCTGGCCATGGTATCAAGACAAAGCATAAAGGAAAAGCAACAGATTGGGCTATATGAAAGGTAAATGTTTTTATATTTAATCCCCAGGGCCTTGTGCATGCTAGGCAAGTGCTTTATCACCAAACTACAGCCCCAGCTGGCTGTGTGACCTTATAAATCTTCTCTGTAGCACAATAATAGCTAAATTGCATTCAAATACCATGGCTTTTGTTGTTGTTGTTCAGGGTGTAAACTCTCGGAATTCTCGAAGACCTCCACCTAGTTCCGTAAATACAGGAGGCATCACAGAAATCATGGCAGAAGGAGGTGAACTAGAATTTGTCAAAAGGATAATCCATGACAGTTTACAACTTAAAAAAAGATTAAGGTAGGTAGAAATATTTGCTTTATGTTATCCTAAAGAAACTATGTCACTTTAAGGAAAAATAAACACTGGGACTGAAAAATAACTAGGTAATATCCAAAAGACCGCACAGATAAAGGGAGGTAAATCCCAGATGATTGTATTGCTCCCATTAGTATGGTCTTGTGATGGAACAAAACTGACTCAAATATGGCTTTTGATTAGAAAACAGATGGGTTCAAATCTGTACCGTGGTCCAGAATCAATTTGTTGCCTAGTCCTTGAAGCAATTGAGGTTCTTGGACTCAGTTTCCTAAACAGTGACAGATGTGAGGACATTGAGCTGTCAGGAATTTAATGAAGAGAAACAGATTACCAACCATCTCCAGAGATGGGTTAGGGCTGTTCTGTTTTAAAAGCTAATTATTTTGGACAACACACCTGTCGTTAAGCAGTGTCGGGCACTCAGATAGAGTGGCTTGTCTCCTGTCGCTTTGCACCCTGCCACATGTTGTTGATATGGTGGATTATGTGGGAGTTAAATGCTGAAAGGAGCTCCTTGTCCAAGGATTTGTGAAATGAGAAAGTGTTTATTTTTATTCATTTCTTTATTTTTGTGTGTGGGAAAAACATAATAAAATTTACTACCCAATATTTTGGAAGGTTTATTGAGGGAAGAGGGCATGTGGAGAGAGTGAACTCAAGGCCTCAGCTTGACAGGCACACACAACACTAAGATACATCTCATCCTCTTTTTTTTTTTAATGTATAGGGGTGTTTTACCTGCACATGTATGTATGTGTAACATGTGAGTGTGTGGTGCCTGAGGGGGCTAGAAGAGGATGTTGGATTCCCTTGGAGTAGAGTTATAAATGGTTGTGAGACTTCATGTGGGTTCTGGGAATCAAACCCTAGTTCTCTGGAAGAGCAGCCAGTGTGGTCAAACACTGTACCATCAGATTAACAAGTTTTGTTTTGGTTTTTGGTTTTTGGTTTTTTGAGACAGGGTTTCTCCATGGCTTTGGAAGCTGTCCTGGAACAGGCTGTTGTAGACCAGGCTGGTCTTGATCTCACAGAGATCTGCCTGCCTCTGCCTCCCAAGCGCTGGGATTAAAGGTGAGCGCCACTACCGCCCAGCCAGATTAACAAATTTTAAAGTCTATAGTTAAAGAGTTTTATGGACATTCGTATTGCTGTGCAACTACTCTCCAGACCTCTTACTGTTTTTGTTTTTCATTTTGTTTGTTTTGAAACAGGGTCTCTCTATATAGCCCTGGGTATCCTAGAACTTATTCTGTAGATCAGCCCAGCATCAGTCAAACTCACAGAGATACAGCTGCCTCTGCCACCCAAATGCTGTGGTCAAAGTCACATGCCACCATGCAGGGCCAGAACCCTTGGTTTTCCAAAGTGGCAGTTGTTAAAACAGCTCCCTGTTACTTTTCTGTCTTGCAGCCACTATCTTCTGACTTTGGGATTTGACTTCTATGAATACTGAATCTATGTGAAGCTATACATTAGTTGTGATTTTGTAATTGTCTGTCTTCATTTAGAATATTTCATGCTTCATCTATGTTGTAACATGTGTTATAGTTCTCTTCCTTTTGTGAAAAAGCAAATATTTTTCTGTTTTGGGTTTTTTGTTGTTGTTGTTGTTGTTGTTGTGTTCTGTTTGTTTGCGACAAGGTCTTGATATAGATCCCGACTGGTACTTTCTGTGTAGCTCAGGCTGGCCTGACATGTGGTATTCTTTCTGTTTCTGCTTCCTAGGATTATAGGTGTGAATCACCATAACTGATTTAATATCCTATTATATGTATAACCCGCATTTTATTTATTCAATTATCTCATGGTAACTTTTAAAAATCCTTTGGCACTTGAGTGAGGCAGTATGAGTATGGGTGTACAAATACTTTTTCAAGATCCTGTTTTAAATTCTGTTGGTTATTTATCCAGAGGTGGAGTTACTAGGTAGGAAATAATTTTTTTCCCTTTGTATCTGTGTCTAAAGCTGCTTAATTTAGCCAGGTACAAAGCTATACCTGATATCATAGCACTTACATAGGCAGGCAGGCAGGAGGGTTGTGGGTCAAGGCCAGACTGGTCTATATGACAGATTTTGTCTTTAAACATGATGCTTAGTTTAGCAAATTCCAAATCAGCAAGTATTCTGATTTGGTGGTGTGACCTTATATAAGTGCTATGGAAAGCAGTTTGAGGAGTCTGTAGATAGATGTTTTAACGATTAAGAGGACTTAGCTGTGTAGTAATGAGGGCCAGAGCTCTTGTCCCAGAGCCCACATAACGAACTGGACATCTAGACCACACCTGCAACTCCAGCTAAGAGGGGCACAGAGAGACAGAAGAGTCACAGTGGGTTGTGGGATTATAGCCTAGCAAGAAAATACTGCCTCCTCCCGCTGCCCCCCCCCCCCCATGTTCAGGGAGAGAGCCTGCTTCAAAGCAATAGGTGGAATATGATAGGGGACACCTGGTACTCTCTTCTGGCTTCTTCATATGTAGATAAGAACCCCCCCCAACTCACATAAATACATATACAAATAAATCTTAAAAAACCAAACAAAAAAGAGGAAAATAGCTTGATTATTGAGGTCTGTCTCTCAGAAAAGTTAAAGATTACAGAATGCTGGGATTAAAGGCGTGTGCCACCAATGCCTTGCTCAGATGAAAAACCAGTCTTTTAAACCAAGTGTTGGTGGCACACACCTTTAATCCCAAGGGAGGGGGGGCAGGAAGATATGTGTGAGTTTGAGGCCAGCCTGGTCTACAGAGCAAGTTCCAGGACAACCTCCAAAGCAATACAGAGAAACCCTGTCTCAAAAAACAAAAAGCCCCAGTATTTTAGCTAGGTTTGGTTACATGCCTTGTAATCCCAGCATTTGGGAATTAGAGACAAGAGGATCAGGGGTTCAAGGCCAGCCTTGGCTACATGAGATTCTGTCTCAAAAACGAAAGGAAGGAAGAAAAAAGAAAAACCAACTATCTCCAATCATCCATACCATTATCTGTTTTTATTTTTTTCTTGGATTGGAGAAATGGTTTAGTGGTTAAAGCACTTTTCCCTCTTTTAGAGGATTCAGGATCAGTTCCTAACACCCACCTGGTGGCTCATAACCATCTGTAACTTCAATTTCAGGAGTCCCAACGGCCTCTTCTGACCTCAGAAGGCATCAGGCATGCACATGACGTGCATTAACATACATGCATTCAAAACACTCATGAACCTAAGAGATCTTTTAAAAATTTAATTGATTTATTTATGTTTTGCACAGAAACTCGCAAGGCTTAGTAACAGTGTAGTTCACTGCTGCTGTATTTTGGTTAGGTGAGGAACTTCAAGGGCAAAATTGTACAATTTGGTTTCACTTTAAGGCAGATTCTTTGATTTAAAAGTGTAATTTCACACTTCCACTATCTCATTGGCCTATGCTGCAGTTACATTTCTAAATAGATCACAATTGCACTGTGTAACCATCCTGTGCTACATGAGATTGCAGGGGGATATTGTAAAAGTGTATTTTTAGCCATGACAGTTTAGGATTTGTCAGTTGAAATGATGAATGTTTTGAGATGAAGCGGACTGTTCTGCTGCAGCCTTGGTGACTGGAGGTCTTTGTTCTAGCAGTCTATTTATAGGCAGTAAGGTGTTGGGCTCGTAGCCATTTTCACCCCAAGCCGCTCCTTGTAACTTGCTTTTCTGCATTATAACTTAAATTTAAAAATTGGCTTAAAGAAATTTCTAAATTAACCTTTTCCCACTGAAATGAGACAAAGTTCCTCAAATTTGTTATTGTTGAATTTTCCATGGGTCAGTCTTTATAATGACAATGTAATTGGTGATCTTTCAAATAATTGATTGCTGAGCTGGGTCAGAATAAACATGAGGCTATGATACCTCGTTTTTCGAGAATGCATGTCCCAAATGACATATATTAGGGCATTCGACCTAGTTCAAGCCTACTTTGGGGCAATTCAAATAAAAATTGTTTCTTACAAAGTAGAGTTCTAATGACTTAAGTCCGTAAACTAGGGACATTAGAAAGAGCATCATTTTGTAGTTGTCATAGTAATAATTGATTTGTGGGAAAAATCAGCGGAGGGAAATTTGAAGAACTGGATATTGGCTGGGCTGCAGCTCAGTGATACAGTGTGGGGGCAGTATATTTGTACTCTGGCTTTGATCTCAAGCATTGAAAAACAGTAAAACACAGGGTATTTGCATAGTTTCAGAGTATCTCTGCATTCAGAGGGGACTGTGGAAAATTTTAAGTGGAGAAGCCAGGAGGACTGCTCCCACCCCATGAGCTCCTGTTCTAGAAGGACATAGGAGAACCTCTGTGTCCTTCACAACAAAAATAGGTTCTCAGAGTCTAACTCACATCCTAACATGAAGGTAAAAGATGATCAAGGAACAGTTCCAGACTGAGGAAACTAAAGAGACATGACAGATAACTGAAATGAACAACCCCACACTGGAGTGTATATCCAGGGGAAATTAGGATAGTTGTGAAAGTAAGTATGGACTGTATTCCATTAGAGATCATAATACCGTGTGAAAGTTACATTTTCTCCAATTTTGGTAATAGTTCAGTGTTGTTGCCAAAAGGAACGTTCTTTGTTTTGTTTATTTGTTTATTTATTAGTTTTTCCAGGCAGGATTTCTCTGTGTAACAGCCCTAGCTGTCCTGGAATTTGCTCTGTAGACCAGGCTGGTCTCAAACTCATAGAGAACTACCTGCCTCTGTCTTCTGGATACTGAGATTAAAGACATGTGTTACCACCGCCCAGCTAAAAGGAAGATTCTTGATTGTAAAGTGTCCGTGCCAAAATATTAGGGTTCAGGAAGTTTCATGACTACCTTCCAAATAGTTTAGAAAACATGGGGGAACTTGTTAATTGGTAAATCTGGGTGAAGGGTATAGGAGAGTCATTTGTATTAATCTTGCAAGTCTTACAGGCTAGAAATTATTTCAAAAAAAATTCTTGAAATTAGCATCTCAGAGGAATTTTGAAATGCTGTAATGAGTAGATTACCACTTTCATGATTAAAATACTGTAATGGGTTCACAGTCTCTTGGGTAACTAGATCTTCCTTTGTTCCTTTTTGTTCTACTTGCATTTTGATTAGTTGTCACAGGGTATCTCTTGAGATTGCAGCCAGCATTTATCAGTTAGTCACATGAGCATAGGAAGCTAGAAACAAGGTGGGGTGGTTGTATTTGTCATTGAGACGGTTTTCATGCATCAGGCCAGCCTTTAAAATCACCGTTTAATGTAGGATTCTTTTTAATTTCTGAGCCTTCTACCTCTACCTCACAAAGGTATGCACCCTTTTGTTCAGGGTGTTGTGCATTCTAGGCAAGAAACCCCACCCTCACCCCCGCCCCCGTCTCCTTTTTTTGAGATAGTCTCAGGTAGTCCATCTATGGGTTTGAGACTGACTTGACTCTGATGTTCCCTTCCTAAGTGCTGGGGTTATAGGTTTGCATTACCAGACCCAGCCAGTACATCTTTAAATGTACTTAACAACAGAAGTACTTGGATCGAGAGGAGTTTTGAAATCATTTTTTTTGGGGGGGGGGTATCTCAAAACAGGGTTTCTCTGTAAAGCCTTAGTGTCCTGTCACTTTGTAGAGAGATCCACCTGCCTCTGCCTCCTGAATGCTGGGATTAAGGGGATGTACCACCACTACCTGGCAGATTTTGGTTTCTTAATACAAGAACCTTTTGAGTTCATACCTCTAGGGTAAGTGTGATAGTTTGTGTCTTTGAAGGAATTGTTTCATCTAGTTGTGAGTTTGTATAGTGAGAGTTGTTTCGGTTGCTATGGCTGTGGTAAGTGCTTATAATCCTAGCATTAGGGGTGAGGAGGGAGCTGGAGGCAGGAAGTTCAGAAGTTCGAGGTCAGCCTAGGCTACAGAGAAAGTTGGAGACTAGCCTGAACCTAGAGTCTCAGTCTGTCTTCCCACCCAACTCCTCTCCCTCTTCCTCCTTTCTGTGGCCCCTTCCATGTTTGCAGGTTCTGTGATGTTGTTACTTCTTTCAAGCCTGATATTTTGTCTTTTTCATTGTTTCTTTGTTTTTAATCTAACCTTAATTATTTCCTTTCTTTTTGAGTTTTATTTTCCTTAGTTTGCTCTGCAGATCCTGTTTCATCGTCTCCTCATTCTCACCTCAGTCCTATCAACTCTTCAGGATTGCTGTGCTGTCTGGGCTTCCTGTCCCTGTCCTGAAGCTGGAAAGACGCTTAGAGCAGTGCACTCTGACAGCCCCAGGGCTTGCTTTCTGCACTTTCTTTCATTCTTCTTTCTTTTAGACAGTTTCATCACTTTGTAGTTCCCATGTTAACTAATCTGTGATGGGCTGAATCACAGCCCTATATTTAGGCTATATTAGTGTTAATTTGAATAATCAGAAGAAACTATTTACATCACTTTTAACCTTCAACCAGTTCACCTCATTTTCTCTTCACTCCTTCAGAGCAGGTCTTTATGTAGACCAGGCTGGCCTTGAACTCACAGAGATGCACGTGCCTCTGCCTCCTGGGTGCTGGGATTAAAGGCGTGGGTCACCACTGCCTGGCATGGAGCACTTCAAAGCATAAGGTCAGGCAGGATTCTTTGTTTTCTTAATGTGGTGCTGAGAGTATTTTCAAAGATGTATTTATTTTTGAGTTTTTTCTTGTTTGTATGTATGTACACCATGTGTGTGCAGTGCCTGTGGATGACTGAAGGAGTCAGATCCATTGGAATTAGGATTTATGGGTGGTTATAAGCTACCATTTGGGAGCTAGGGATTTGAACCTGGGTACTCTACAAGACCAGCAAGTGCTCTAAATCCATCTCTGCAGGCCCTACCTTTATGTTGTTGACTAATGTCTGCCCTAAAACTAAATGGCTTTCGTTCTGTGTATGATAGGTGGGTGCTTGTCTTCCATCTCTTTCCAAACATATAATTTTAAGCATTAGAAAACTAAGTGGTTTATTGATTTATGTACTTATTCTTCTTATTTATTTATTTATTATTTGAAGTAATGACTAGGTGTCACTATGCAGCACTGGCTGGCCTGGAACTTAATTTATAGACCAGGTTGTTCTTGAACTCACAGACATCTTCCTACCTCTGCCTCCTGAGTGCTCCCTGGCAGATTTCTTTCTTTCTTTTTTTTTTTTAATTAAATTTTTTTTTTTAATTACTTTGTGTGCACGTGTGTGTTGACATGGTGAGTGTATGGAAGTTAGAGAATAGCTGTTTTCTTTCCAACATGGGCTTCAGTTATTGAACTCTAGCATTCATTTACTGGTCCATTTTGCCAGCCAAGATTTTTTTTTTAGGTTGCCTTGGGGCTTCTTTCTTTCTTTCTTTCTTTCTTTCTTTCTTTCTTTCTTTCTTTCTTTTAATAATGTGATTCAGTACATGTCTACTTTATGCAGTTTTTTGTTACTGTTACTTGTAACTTAACTCATTATTTGTTTATTGCTGTTCTCATGAGTGATGCTTACAGTTACTCTTCATTTGTCTGATGTTTTTCCAAGGTGGTACAGCTGTATGCTGGGGAAGAAGTGCAGTCTGGCGCCACTGAAGGAAGAGCTCAGAATCCAAGGGGTAAGCTTTGATGTTGTCATTCATGTGTATCCTCTTAGGATGTAGTTTGTAGTAGGGCAGCTTTCTTTATACCAGGTAAATTTTATATTTGCATGTATTTGTGTTGTGTGTATTAATATTTTATCTGCAGGTGTGTGTGTGCCCACAAAGGTCAGAAGCTTCAGGCCAGATCCTCTTCTGGAGTTGTGGATGGTTGTAGTTTATGGGTTCTGGGAACCAAGCTGTGTCTTTTGCAGGAGTGAAAATTGTAGCCCTGTGGTGGTGGTGCATGCCTTTAATCCCAGCACTTAGGAGGCAGAGGCAGACAGATCTGTGAGTTCAAGGCCAGGCTGCCTGGTCTACAGAGCTAGTTCCAAGACAGCTAGGGCTGTTACACAGAGAAACCCTGTCTCAAAAAAAAAAAAAAAAAAAAAAAAACAGTGAAAATTGTTCCTAATTACTGAGCTATCCCTCCAGCCCAATATTTCTTGTTAAAGATACTAAAACTACAAAGTAGTTCCTTTTTCTTTTTTGAAATCTGATGCATGAAAGGGAGATTACATAGCTGCTTATGGCCATACTTTGGTTGGCTGTTGTCTTTAAAGAAGTAAACAAAGGCTAGTGTTGTGATGTATGACTTTAATCCCCACACTCAGAAAACAGAAGCAGGTCGTTTGAGTTTGAGGCCAGCCTGGTCTCCATAGCAGGTTCCATGTAAGCTGGGGCTACATAGTGAGACGAGACCCTGCTCAAAACAATATACACAAGCTTAGGAGTGGTGAGTGCTTGCATGGCATGCTTGAGGCTCTGCATTCAACTCCAGCACTGCTAGGGCTGTCCACATCTGTAATTCTATCCCCTGGGTGGGTAGAAGCAAGAGGATTGCAAGTTGGAGGCCAATTTGGCCCAGGTAGCTAAGTCCTCTGTCAAAGAAATGAAGAAAAACTACTTAAACCATTTCACATGACTCCAGAGAAATGTTTTACGTGTTTGTAGTTTGATCTTTGAGACATCTATAAATTCTAATATTTTATGAGAGGTAAAAATTCTGTATAGAGATAATTTATTTTTTGATTATCAGACAGCAGTATATATCTTATTGTTTCTTATTGTTTGAAAATATTGTTTGTTAACTAATAAAAAACAACAATGGGAGTTAGCAGCTAGAAGTATTACCAGAAAGACTTTAGTTTGAAGGTGGGCATGGTGGCAGGAGGATCAGTAATTCAAGGTCACCCCTAGCTAACCTTGACCTTCTTGTATATCAAGCAAAACTTCCATGTGAGATACTGTGTTTACTTGTTTCAGGTTCCTAAAGTCACCTTCACAGAGTTCTGTCAAGGCCGGACAATGAGATGGGCCTTAGCTTGGAGTTTTTATGATGATGTCACAGTACCAGTAAGTAAAGACTTAATTTGGCTTCTTTAAATGCCTATCAAGTGATAAGTTTCCACAGATCATAAATAAACTAAATCTGTACTGTCCTGTTTTCCTCAAGTTTTCTCCAAATGTTTATGCCAAAATGGAAGGTGTTTGTAAACAAGATCCAATGCCATCATTGTTTAGAAGTTAGAAGTGTAGGTAGCATAGCCTATAGGAACACCTAGGCAGTGTAACTTCCAGGAGACTTGCTTCAGTCTGTTTCTCTGCTTGCCCACTCCTGTGTTCCATTGTCGTTACGATTACTTTTCTTTCTCCTGTCCTGATTTCTCATTGCACAATAGGCAAATGTACCCCAAATTATACTCCTAGCTCTGTGGCTGTATCCTTTTGAGTGTGTAACACCTAAGGATTGTGCTGGTTATTTTTTTTTAATAATTTATTAAGATTTATTTATTTTATGTATGTGGTGCTCTATCGGCATGTACACCTGCAGGCCAGAAGAGGACAGCAGATCCCACTATAGATGGCTGTGAGCCACTGTGTGGTTGCTGGGAATTGAACTCAGGACCTCTGGGAGAGCTGACAATGCTCTTACTGTTGAGCTATCTCTGCCTCCCTAGTGCTGGGATCAAAGGTGTGCGCCACCACCACCACCACCAGGCTTGTGCAGGTCTCAGGGAAAAGCTCTGGCTCGACTTTTATGATGACCACTAGAAAATGGGTGTGGTTAGCATGTGCCAGTCCCAGAACATGGAAAGTGGAGGCAGGAGAATGCCTCAAAAAGAGCTGGAACTGGGGCTAGAGAGATAGCTCAGGGGTTAGAAGCACTCACTGACTGTGCTTCCAGAGGTCCTGTGTTCAATTCCCAGCGACCACATGGTGGCTTACAACCAGATCTGTAATGAGATCTGGTGCCCTCTTCTGGCCTGCAGGCATGCAGGCAGAATACTATATACATAATAAATAAACCTTAAATAAAAATGTATTTTAAAAAAAAAGAGCTGGAACTGCAGTGGTGGCGCATGCCTTTAATCTCAGCACTTAGGAGGCAGAGGCAGGAGGATCTCTGTGAGTTCCAGACTAGTCTGGTCTCCAAGAGCAAGTTCCAGGACAGCCTCCACAGGCACAGAGAAACCCTATCTCAAACAACCAAAAAAAACCAAAAAGGGCAGTTCTAGATTTGAAGCTGAACTAATTCTTCCTCCACAACTAGATGCACTGAAGGATTGAAATTGCCCCTATACTGTGTCCTTTCCATGGAAGCCTAGACTTGCTTCTGGACTGTACAATTGAGTACCCAGAGGTTAGTGGGTAATTTGACCACTAGTTAAAAAGATGCCTCTGCTTGCCGTAGCTCACTCCTGCAAATATTATCCTATTGTTTTCTAGACTACTAGGCCCTACATAGCAGATGGTTAATATCATTAGCAGTGCCCTTAGCTATCCCTGTGCAGACACAAACAGCTGTGGGAAATTGGAGCAGCACCTGCTTCCAAGAGTGTCGTCTTAGCCTGCTGCCCACAGTTTTTGACACAGCTGGGAAGTTGATAATGGGCTCTGACACCCCCACAGCAGCCCAGAGACATTCTCTTTTGCTCGGGTGAGGGAGTTATCACAGATACTAGTGTTAAAGGAGAGTGTCTGTGCAAATCAGTTTATTTTTATTTTTTTCAAAATCTGCTTACGTAGAAAAGGAGTCTCTGAGCCTCCCTCTCTCCTTTTTAGGGTATCTTACAGCCCTGTGTAGTTTCCAGCCATCAAGGAATGACTCTTGCTAAGGGCCTGAGATTCCTTCCATGCTACAGAGTATTTTTCCCTCTCCACCACTGCAGTTATCCCTAAGCTACTAATAAAGCATTCCCCAGTGTTCCATTAGATGCACTTAATCTGCTGGGGTGGGGGAGGCCCCCCCCAGCTTTTGATTTGTAGTAACCCAGCAACAGTTTCTTAGCACTGGTGCCCTTGATCAACTACTGCTTTCCCTGTGGGTAGATCCAGGTTACTCTGGAGATTTTGGATTGACCTTCCCCTTGGTTCCCCTTACCTTCTAGTTAGACTCCCCCAGTCACCGTTTTTTTGGTTTTTTTTTTTTTTTTGGAAAGCTCATCTGATGATCCTTTCTTGCTCCTTGTGGGGACCTGGCAGGAGGAGAATGCTGTTTCAGTCAAGGAAAGGAAGACAATGAATAGAGCTGGTTAAGCACAAATATTGACCGACTTCCCCACTCCCACCCCCACCCTGCCATTTATCAGGATGTGCACTTTCCTATGGCAACTTGGGTTTTCGCTTATTATGTCAGGCCTACTGACTTGTTTCTGTTGGTGCTGAAAGCTGAAGATTCTAATTCAAACAATTATAGTGCCTACACTGAACCCACTGCTGTTGTCTGGACTTATTTTAGCAACAAAAAGACAATCTCCCTAATGTTGGTAGAAATTTTGAGGCGTAGTTTCTGACTGATTGGGACATGGGGTACGTAAGGTCTCCAGGATGCTGACAAGTTACTTTTAGACCCTTTCCCCAGTCTGCAAGGTGGTGCTTCATGTCATTTTGCTTTTAGGGAGTTGATGTTGATTGAAGGGTAGAGGATGACACATAGCTCTAGTCAATTGTGTAGCCTTGGTGTGAGCACCCTCAGGGCTGAAGAGATGGCTCAGTGGTTGCACTTGCTTGTTGTTCTCTCAGAGGATTTCCAATTTGGTTGCCAGTACCCATGGGAACGCTCAGAAACCACCTGCAAGTCTAATTCCAGGGAATCCCATACCTTCTTTTGGTCTCTGTGGGCACAAGGCATGCACAAGGGGGCACATCCACACATGCAGGCTAAACATAGACTTAAAAATAAAATTATTTAAAAGCAGTCCCCACTGTTCAAGGGATTTCTCTTAGCCTGGGCTTCTCTGTCTAGCTTACTAACAGAAGGCTTTTGGGGGGCTGGATGGGGAGGGGCTCAAAATAAAAATTTGTGGGCGTTGTGTGTTTTCTGGCTACATTCCACAGATTTGTTTAAGATTTATTTTTATTTTTAATTATGTGTGTGTGAGAGAGAGAGGGTGTTTTACATAAGGGAATGTGTCCACAAAGGCCTGGAGGGTTAGATACCCAGGAGCTGGAGTTATAGGCAGCCATGAGCTTCCTGAGGTAGGGGATTGAACTCCAGTCCTCAGAAAGAAGGGTACCTGCTTTTAACTTCTAAATCATTTCTCCAGCCCTAGATTTTCTCTCTCTCCCCTCTCCCCTCTTCGCTCTCCTCTCTCCCCTCCCCCTCTCCCAATTGACAGAGAGTGTCACTATGTGGCCTTGGCCGCCCTGAAGGTCACTGTGTTGATCAGGCTGACCTCGCTTCCTGAGTGACAGCGTTAAAGGCATTCATCACCATGTTGGGTTTAGATTTTCTTTCGTACTAAAATATTCTCTTTATTGAGATTGGGGAGATGGCTCAGCAGTTAAGACCACTATTGCTCTTTCCAAGGACCTGGGTTTGGTTCCTAGCACCCACATGAGGTGGCTCACAACTGTCTTAAAATTCTATTTTCAAACGATCTGATGTCCTTTGACCTCCTAGACACCAGCATGCATGTGATGCACATAAACTCACATAGGCACACGCCTAAATGGTTCGTGAACCAGAACTCTACCAGATATAAATTAGGCTGCCAAACAGATGTGGTGATTAGGGACTGGGCTTTGAGCCTTGCTGTGGTAATAGCAAAGAAATCAGAAACTTCAGGTTCTTATGTGTTTTTGTAGCAAAGGAAACCACAGCAGAAACAATGTATATACAAATTGTACATGCATAAGTGCTGAGATGAATGATAGGGACAAGAACATTTCAGAAAAAGAAGTAATTGGGGCTAATCTAGTCAGATATGACCTTCGGGACCAAGATTGAGCTGTTTGTTTCCTTGGCTGTTTGTCCTGAGGCAGGATTTGTGGAATGTTTAAAGGAATAGCTTAGGACTTTACACTGAGCCACAGCCCTGTGAGTAGGGCATCAATAGGTTTTAGAAACTTTGTACTGAATATAGTTGTTGTTGTTATTTGAATGCACATACCATTTCCTTCCCATCAAACAGGAAACAGTTGTATGAACAGCAACACTAGCCCCTGGAGGCTGCAGGAAGTCAAACCCATGTCTGGTTTTCTAACCTAAATGTTAAGCATTTTGATACTCATTCTGCTTATCCAGTCTCTTGTCTTTTCCTGAGCCTGGCCACCATAACCTCCATGTGCAGTCTTTAATGAAATATCTTGTTTAGGAATCATCCCAACATCTTATCTGGGAAAGTTAGAGTTTCCCGAAGTCTACCATTCTGATCAGAGTTCCTATCTGAGTTCTGGGCATGTAGCTCAGTGATAGTGTGTTTTTCTAGCATGCACAGTCTTAGGTTCCATCACTCATATCACAAAATAACAATAGCAATAATTTCTATAGATACAAAATACAGAGTATATATACAGTGTTTCTAGAGTAGATGTAGAATAATTTCTATTTGTTGTATTGGAAGTTAATATATTAAGTAGTAGAGAAGAGTAAACCTTTTTTCTTTTTTTTTTTTTTTAAGTGAGAGAAGCAGTTTGTCTCTATCTCAGCGTCTTTGTACTGTCCCACTCACCAAAATTCTTTCTCATAGTGGTTGCCTGTATCCACAAATTTTTTGAGTGTTTTTTGTTTGTTTGTTTGTTTTTGTTTTTTTAAGCATATACTCCATGGGCCCTTACTTGATTGGTATTGTCTAATATGGTAGGCAGGAAAATTGAGGATTCCAGGTTAGCCTTGAGAATTTGGAGGCCAGCCTGGGCTATGTGAGTTCCTGCCTCAGACAGCAACAACAAAATCATTTCAGATGTGGAAAATAGCTTTTCTGTATTAGTATCTGTAATAAGTCATAAAATTGTCCTAGTGCTAGGGAACAATGGGGTTGGATTTAACTATCAGTTTCTTTTTTGTTTGTTTTCTGTTGTTCATGACAGTGTTTCTCTGTGTAACAGTCCTGGCTGTCCTGAAACTCACTCTGTAGACAAGGCTGCCTTGGAACTCTGCCTCTGCCTCTCACATGCTGGGATTGAAGGCCTGTGATGCCACAGCCCAGCTAAATGTATCTCTTTAAAGAGTACCATGTAGAATGTTTTAACTTTAAAGAAATAACTTAATTACTGTAGTGTTACTTTTGGTGTTTTAGGTGGAACGTTAGTCCCTCTAGTGGGTGGAGTGTAACCTGCCTGAGTCCTGGGTAGAACGTTTGATGGTGATTGGATTCCCATGGCCCTAGCTTTCAAGTGTAGTGTTCTCATTGGTACTGGTATCCATCATGCCCTGTTGATAGGCACTATATAGTCTAGGCCCAACTTCTTCTACTCATGAGATTCTCTGGCCCTGATCCTTCCTGGCCTGTGATTTTTTTGTAAGCTGCTGTATTTCAAGTCTTAGCAAGTGTTTTGTTTGGTTATGGTCTCCCTTTGTATTCTTGTCTGGCCTGAAACTTGCTGTGTAGATTAGGCTGGCTTCAGCCTCTGAGATCTGGCTGCCTTTGCCTCTCAGGTGCTGAGATTAAAGGCATGGGCCACCACTGCCACTGCACTACTGCTGACCATTTAGCATATTTAAACTCAAACTAGATTTTATGTTAGGCATGTGCTTTGCCACTGAACTACATCTCTAATCAGCCTTACTGTACAATAGTAATAGTGGTAGTAGTAGTGGAGGCCAGAAGACTACCTCAGCTGTTGTTCTTAAGCAGCCAGCCACCTTGCTTTATGAGATAGGGCTTCTCATAGGCCTGTGGCTCACCAGTTGAGTGAGGTTGACTGGCTGGTGAGCCCCAGGAATAGTCCCCCATTGGGGGATTACAAGTATGCCACTATGCTTTTTTGTTGTTGTTGTTTGTTGTTTGTTTTTAATGTGGATTCTTGGAATCAGGTGCACAGGATTGTATGACAAGCACTTTATAAACTTTATCATCCCCTGCCTGTGTGCATTTCACTGTGAGCCTGCTTGGGGCACCGCAGATAGAAAAGGTGGTTTAGTGCTTAGAGCGTGTCTGTAATGGTAGCTAGAGTAGAGCAAGGTAATAGCGCTTAAAAGAGTTTGTTTTTGAAGTTTGAATCTCAATTTTGTATTACTAATGGTGTGACTCTGAGCTATAATGACACAGCCTTTGTCTCAGTTTTCTTCAGTGAAGGAAGTGGTGGAGCTTTCTCCAGAGCTGTCTTCAGCACTGGAAAGAACATGTACAAAGGTCTGGAGTGGGGAGCAGAAACCCTGCAAATGTCCATATTTGTGTCCATTATAGTACACTGTATTTAATTGTTGGAACAACTTTTTCTTTTTTCTTTCAGTCACCTCCAAGTAAACGAAGAAAATTAGAAAAGCCAAGGAAACCCATTACATTTGTGGTGTTGGAGTCTGTTATGAAAGAATTATCCCTCAAAGCCTCATCTTTGGGCTCTGAGACGGTGGAAGGCATAGGAGTTGTGACAACGTGGATAGAAAGAATTCTCACTGATCTGAAGGTGTGTGGCTAAGCATATTGATGAAGTACTAATCCATAATGACCTTCATTTTTTAAAAAAATAATTTATTTAACTTTAATTTTTGTGGATTGGTGTGAAAGTATTAGATCCCCTGGAACTAGAGTTTTTCAGACAGGTGTGAGCTGCCATGTGGGTGTAGGGAATTGAACCCAGGACCTCTGGAAGAGGTGCCAGTGCTCTTAGCCACTGAGCCATCTCTCCAGCCCATGAGTTTTTGTTTTAATTGAAGGAGCTTGATAGTGACTGATGATTTCCTATAAAATTGTGGTTTTTCCTCCACCTAGGTCCACCATAAACGAATTCCGTGTGGAAAAGAAGAAGTTAGTATTTTCGTGACAGCAATAGAAAACTCTTGGATTCATTTAAGGCGGAGGAGGAGAGAACGAGTGAGACAACTAAGGGAGGTGCCCCGAGCACCTGAGGATGTTATCCTAGCCTTGGAGGAGAGAAAGTCCACGCCCAAAGAGTTGAGTGGTAGCCAAGATGTGGTCCCATGCTCCCAGGAGAGTGCCTTGTGTGGCCTTGCTGTACCAGAAGGCGAGTCTGCCACTGTTGGTGGCCATTGCCTCAGCCAGGAGTCATTTTGCCAGGAGGAAACTCCAGAAGCCATGGAAGATGAAAGGAGTGAGGAAAGGGAAGGAACGGAGGTCATGGAAAGTTGTAAGGGCTCTAGCAATGGAGCCCAGGACGGAGAGGCTTCTGAGAAGGGAGACCGCCTGGATGGAGCCGCTGGACGTTACCTGTTTAAGTGCCTGATCAACATTAAGAAGGAAGTAGATGGCGCCTTAGTTGAAATGCATTGGGTCGAGGGCCAGAACAGGGATTTGATGAACCAGCTCTGCACCTACATACGTAACCAAATTTTGAGGCTTGTTGCTAGTTAATTCTTAATTTCTTCTACAGTTAGAAAAGCGTCTGTATATGGCTGGGGGTATGGTGCAATGACTGTGTGTGCTTAGTATGCAGAAGGCACCCTGGGTTGAGTCCTTAACATCTAGCATCAATTCAAAAAAAAAAAAAAATCTATAACATAGCTTTGGAGGTGGAGCCTTTTGGGAAATCAGAAGAATTTCACCACTGGTCCATTAGTGACACCATGTGGAATCATGTTACAAAGCAGAAATTTAGTTGAATGTGATCTCTAACACTTATAATCCCAATGTTTGGAGGCTGAGGCAGGATGATTGGTGTGAGTTTAAAGTCAGCCTGTGATACAGAGAAAGACACTTGTTAAATAAAACGAAGGAAAAAGGAAAGAAATGAATCCATTTTTAATCCTTCCCCTCTTAAAGTTATCTGGAGTTGTATGTATAGTGCAGTGGCTCAGGAGGAATTACAACTATTGCAACGGCAGATAAACTTAGGAGGAACTTACATTCTACTCCAGCAGTTTATCTCAGCCTGGCACTGATTCCCTGAGGCCAGAGGTACTGTTTGTGTCGTCTGGTCTGGGTCAGTGCAGCCTACAACATGTCTATTGCTAAGGGTTGCTTGGTGAAGAGGGTATTAGTGTTCTCCTGCTTTCTCAGGTACCCAGAGTTGATTGAGCCAGCCCTCAGAAAGGAGCTAGCCTGGTGGCCAGGACCTCAAGGAGAGGGCCAGTCTTTAAACACACGGGAAGCAACACATTCCTTAATTGCTGCTGTTCTGACGTCACCTGTATCAGAAGCAGAATTGAGGAAGCAAAATCTGAGCTGAGGCACAACAAAATGTACCCATCCCCCTCCAGCCCACTGGCAGTATTGTGTAGCAGTTGTGCTGCTTTATTAACATGTGAAATGGAATATGTTTTGTTTTTAATATAAGACTTCAGAATTGAAAACATTGGTCCTGTTTGAATCCTGGAATTGGGGAAGTATTTTCTTGTATTTGAGTTGGGGAAATGGTTGATGTGACAAATGAGAAACTAAGTTTCTATGTGTACTAGGTAGGATATAATGGTGTGTCAGTGGTAAGGCCCTGGATTGATTTTTGAGGGGGCGGTTGTTTGTATTTTTTTTCCGAGGCAGCATTTCTCTGTTTTACCCAACTGTCCTGGGACTTGCTCTGTAGACTAGGCTGGCCTTGATCTGCCTGCCTCTGTCTCCCAAGCACTGGGATTAAAGGCATGAGCCACCACCTTCCAGCTCCTGGTATTCTTACCGTGTAAAGTGGAGTCTTCTATGTTGCCAGCTGATTTGTTGGCCCAATCCTACTTTTTCGGTGGCTTTTCTCTCTGTCTGTTTATCTGAGGCTTGGGTATCAGTTTCTGAAACACATTTGTAATGGGAAGGCCGAGGTTTTGCAGATACTTCTGGAAGAGTCTCATTTTTGTTCTTTTCATGTCTCAGAAACAGTCTGTGTGCTGGGTTCTTGACTAGCAGCCTGGAGTTCTATATGAGCAGACTGAACATTTTAGCCATAGTCTTCAGAGACTCCTGGGAGCATATTTTCTCCTCTCCACCCCCTCCGCTGGAGATCTGTTCTATGATATATCGATCAGAAACCAACTAAGGAAAAGAAGCACTGTTCCAATCCATTCATTCATTTGACAGCATGAAGAAACCAATGTTCAGGGTCGAAAACTGCCCAGATCGAAATCCAGAGCCCTAGATCGCCTACATCCAGTAATTATGTCTGTGTCGGGATATGTGTACTTGAGGGCAGGTACCTACAGAGGCATCAGATCCCCTGGAGCTACCTGATGGGGTGCTGGGAACCAAACTTGGGTCCTCTGCAAAAACAGTACATGCTTTTAACCTCTGAGCCATCTCCCCAATCCCTGTTCTTGTTCTTTGAGTCATGGTCTTATGTGTCCTCAGACTTGGTGTGTGTCTGAGGATGGATTTAATATCCGATCCTCTAGTATCTTTATCTTGGGTGCTGGGATTACAAGCCTGATTGTATGTGGTAATGATGAATTGAGCCCAAGACTCCCTTCATGCTAGACAAATGCTCTACCAACTGAGCTGTATCCTCAGTCCGCAAATCTAGTTTTCTTAATGAAATCTTAGGATCTCTGCGTTCAATGGCAGTTAAATGCCAGAATACCTGGCAGATACTCAATAAACAATTGATATTTTTCTCATAAATTAGCAGATGTTCAATGATCTTGAAACAGAATTGGCTAGAAATGTGTCTCCCAGGTAGAACACTCCCCCAGCATACGCAAGACAACCAATTTGATCATTAGCAATACAGAACAAACACACTGGTTACTTAGGGTGTTAGCCTTCTAACAGCTGTCATTAGCATTTTTGTATTTTATTCCAGTCTTCATGTAGGTGGTACAAATGTGTGTGTGGTTAATTTGGATTGTATTTATGTTGGAAGTTTGACTTTCTGTTGTACTTTTTGTTTAACTTAAAGGTTTTTTCATGGTTTGGTTTGGTTGGTGTGTGTGTGTGTGTGTGTGTGTGTGTGTGTGTGTGTGTGTGTGTGTGTTAACACACTGTGCCTGCCCATTCAAAATGCCCTTCAGGACAGTGTTGACTTTTGTTTAAGTCTAGTTCCTAGAGATTCTTACAGAACATTACTAGAGATACAAAAGTTGTATCTGTGTCTATGTGTTTCAACCCTAAGGTTGAAACTTGTTATGGAGAAAATTGTATAGGTGTTAAAATAATCATCCTAGAAAGAAAAAAAAAATGTTTGAAAAGAGTGGTGTCCATGGTCTTTGGAAGAACTAGAGTTATGAATACTTTTGCTGTTGTTTAATGAGATGACATTGAAAACATCTTAAAGGGACATATTATGTGCTTGAAGAGAAGCTTTTTAAAGAAATTGGTTGCTCACGTGTCACAGTATTGAGTGGCATTCTGCTTAAGTGTCTGGAGGTCAAGTTTGTGTTGGTGTTGGTGCAGTGATAGGAAATGAAATCTCTGTGGTATTATCTTAAATTCTATTCTGGTCCCTGCTAGGCTTCTGATTCCCTGATAGCTGAAATGAGAACAGAAGCAGAACTTGTTTTCCAGTGTGAACTAAGGTGCTTTTGTTTAGAATCTGCTTCGGTTTTGTTGATTTGGTTCCTCCACCCTACCTGTGCTCGTATGTTCTCACACTAGGGCTTTGCTGGACTCTGGGTCCAAGTTGGCAGCTCTTAGGAGGAGTTTTAGCTAACCATAAGGATTCTGGCCTATTGGTATATTTAGGAAATAGAACCTCTTTTTCCTGGTGGAAATCAAAGCTTCTGATGCTGACAGGAATAATCAAACAGCCAGGTGTGGAAAAGATGTAAAAATCCCATGCAGAAGCCATCTAAGGCCTTTGTTTGTTTTTCGAGATTGGGTTTCTTTTGAGCCTGTCCTGGCACTTGCTTTGTCGACCAGACTGGACTCAAACTCACAGAGATCCACCTGCCTCTGCCTCCTGAGTGCTGGGATTAAAGGCGTGAGCCACCAATGCCTGGCTTACTTTGATTGATTGATTTTTTGAGGCAGAGTGACATTCATGAAGCTCAGGCTGGGCTTGAACTTTCAAGGTAACCAAGGTTGATAATGAACTTACTCCTGGTTCCTGTTTCCACTTTCCCAGTTTCTGGGGTTGCAGACATTGCCTCCAAGCCAGGTTTTATGTGGTGCTAGAAGTTGAACCCAGGGCTCTGTTAGTACAAGGCAGGCACAGTACCAACAGAGCTGCAGTCCCTGGGCTCTCTCTCCCCCCACTTTGAAGACAAGGAAGTGAATGCTGTTGGTATGGTGACCCCAACTGTAATCTCAGCATTTGGGAGGTGGAAAGTTGGAGGAGGGTCAAAAGTCCTAGGCTGAGTTCAGAGTTGGTCTTACCTACACTGAGTTCATGGCCAGGGAGAAGGGGGAAGAGAGGCTATGGGAGCCCCTTGGTCTTTTTAAACTTGCAGCACTTTCTTCTGGAGCCACACGGGGGCACCCTTCAACCCCTTCAATAACAGTCCTGAACTTCATTGTGGGAATGGATGAAATTGTGTCAGTGGAATTTCTAGAAATACTCAGTTGTACTCAAGATAACTATGATGGTATATTTTCACTTAAAGTTTTTTGTAAAAATCACCAAATCACCTACCTATACATTGTATACACCCCCCCACACACACACACACACACAAGGGAGTCTTGACTGTCCTGGAACTCTCTCCATAGGCCAAGCTGTCCTCAAAGAGATCCCTCTGCCTCCCAAGTGCTGGGATTAAAGGTGTGCGCCACTACCACTTGGCTATAGTTTTTATAGTCTCAACTGACCAGCTTTTATTTTCTTCACGTCTGTCTACTCTAGAACATACTCATTTTGGGCCTGTCCTTTAGATTTGGGGGGAGGGATGGAGTTAATGAGGATCACAGAGAAGGGGATGTTAGTATGTGGTGATATATTGTTTATGATCCAATAAAGCCACTGAAAATCAGAATGCATAGCTAGCTACAGCCACAGAAGCTGGGCAGTGGTAATGCACACGTTTAATCCCAGGACTCAGGAGACAGAGGCAGATGGATCCCAGGGCTACATGAGAGTGATCAGTCTAAAAGGGAAACAGAGCTCACGCCTTTAATCCCAGCGCTAGAGAGGTCTATAAGATACGAGCAAGACATTCAGTATTCAGTCTTAGGCATTCGGCCTCCAGCCACACTTAGGATTCGTGGAGCCAGGATCACCCCCCAGTCTGAGTTAGAGGTAAAAGCTATTGGCTGGCTGCTTTGCTTCTCTGATCTTCAGCTTAAACCCTGATACCTGTCTCTGGGTTTTTATCATTTATGCTACAGTAGTGACTTGTCAAAAGCTTTCTGTTCCAGGGCTGGTAAGAGAAATCTCCTAGAGAAGTACATTTTCATCTTGCTTTACATTTGATCTTGGCAGACTAGCATGCATGTGATGAGTTATTCATGTGAAGAATTGTGAGGGTTCTCTGTTTTATTATATATATATATATATATATATATATATATATATATATATATATTGGTTTTTCGAGACAGGGTTTCTCTGTTTAGCTTTGGAGCCTATCCTGGCACTCGCCCTGGAGACCAGGCTGACCTTGAACTTACAGAGATCCGCCTGCCTCTGCCTCCTGAGTGCTGGGATTAAAGGTGTGTGCCACCAACGCCTGGTTTGGGTCTTATTTTTTAAGGATGTTTCTGTATAGAGTAGAACATGCTTATGACTAGCCCTGTATGGCTCTAGGCACAAGGAGAATTGCTCTCTGTTTACTTCATGGTACAAGGTCAGGGTCTGCAGTGACACTTCTACTCTGTTTGCAAAACTTCAGTTACTGTTCATTGAGTAAAGACAGCCTCAGAGGTGCTATCCAGGGGTGTCCTAAGGAAAGGGATGTGGCTTCATTGTTTTTAGGAAACTTGCTGTTCAGGTGATTTCATTTGCTGAATGACAAATCACCTCAGTAAAATCCTGTTGGTCACTGATAGAACAGTCAGCTTTTACCTCTTGAAGGAGGGCATTAATGGTTTGAACGATGCTAATCATCCCATATGCCTTGTGTGAGTACCAGTGCACGGTTAAAACGCCTGGCTAGGGGCACCCATAGCAGTAGAACTTAGACATGCCTCAGATCCTATTCTGTTCTGGAAAGATCTGCTGTGACTCACTCAAATGACTAAAACAGCGGTTCATTTCTTTAATTGCTGGTTAGAACAGCTAATGCTGCCTTTGTGAGTCTGTGCTTTTACTCCGGGAAACTATGTTGTGACTGAATGAAGACCTTGTACCTCTTTGAGATGTAGCCTATCTGCCTGTCCAAACAGAATCTCGGGGCCTCTAAGCTCTCCTTAGGAGGTAGAGGATCATGGGTGCTCCTTAGAAACAGGGAAACAGAACAAGGGAAGAAGGTAGAGGGCAGATATAACAGCTACATTTGACAGAAGTGGCTTGGAACCAGTGCTTAGAAGAGGTTAGCCCAGGGCAGTGAACAGTGGGAGAGCACAGGCCTGGAGGCTCATCATCCCTGGGACTACAATGCTATTCCACTCCTTGTGTAGGACACCAGTCTGTCTGTGCTGGCCTTGAGAGAGCTGGGGACTGCCTGCTCTACTGGTGAGACGTGACAGCACCATTCCAGTGAGAGGACTCAAGACCTGGGGGAGTTCAGAAAGTGACACTTGCAACTTGTGGAGAGGGTTAGAGTTTTGGTCAGAAAGTCTCCTGCCATTGGAATCAATTGAGATTAAATCTGTAGGGGCAGGTAGAGTACTCCCTGTTGTCCAAAAGTGAAAGCCAACTTCTGTGTTATGGATACATTAGGAACTGACCATTGGCAGTCTATCTTTCACGGAAATTGTCTCATTTAGTAGCCCTGTTAGGTGATGTGGTGTTATTTGGCAGCTGAAGGCAATGGAAGCTTCAACAGTGTAGGTGACTAGCCCTGATGTTATTCACTGAGCAAAGGTACAGAGGCAGGATTTGAACTTGGGTCCAAGAAGCTAAGGCTGTGCTCTAGTGCCAAATCTAGAAATTCTCTGACAAATAATAAATATACTTAAGGTAAAAATGTACTTTCAGGCCCTTTTGCTTCACCTCTGCAGGAGGAGACTTTAGTTACATGACACAGGAAGCCAGTGCAAACATGTTTTACCCTCATAGTTCAGCACTTCTTGCCTATGATCAGTGAGTGAGATTCAGTAAGTGAAGTTACTTACAGTTAGTAGTTAGTTCTTAATTTATGCCACCAAATTTTCACAGAATCTTGTATTTGGCAGGAATGTAGATAATTAAGTAGTTAATGAAACCACAAAATGAAGTGTCTGGTGAAAGCCCGTTGGACCAGAATCAATGTGAAATAACTGATAATTAGGTAATGACTCTTTGACAGTACATAATTGTATAATAATAGAAGGGAGGTTTTGTTCTGTTTTAAACACTACAGTTCCAAATGTTTCACTTATGGAACTGCATAAAACCCGTGTGCTTTGTAAGCTTTCTGGAGAAGGTAGGATTGTCTAGGGAAATGAATCATCAAGTTCTCTTCAACAGGTAGGCCAGAGAAACCAGGTTTGGGAACCACAGGGGCTGAACCTCAAAAGGGAGTATGGCCTTGGAAGGAAAGCCAGCGATTCCCAGCTGGGGATTTGTCTGGATGCTGTAGCTAGTGGACCCCCAGAAGAGATGGCAGCCTGTTCTGCCAACTCTTCAAAAAGAACATCTTGCTCAAGAGCAGGATCCTCAAGGGACCGTGGCTGAGGCTGGTGTTTCTTACTGGTAGAGGGAGAGTCAGCCTGGGGTAACACAGGTGTATCAGGATTCCTGCCTTATAGGCTGACGGTGGGTGTGTGGCTGGGCTTTGTGAGATTGGAACTTCATCTACAAGGAGACTTATTCCTCCATGAGACAGGAGTCTAGCAAAAAAGGGGTGCACTCCAGCCCTCACTAGCAAGAAGTTCATCTTCTGCTGATGAGTGGTGCCATGTTGTTGGGTGTTCTGAGGGAAGCTAGAAGTCTAGATTTATTTGAATCATACTTAATTGTGAATCCTGGTAACTCACTATTAAAAGAAACAAAATTAGTAAAGCGTCAGTCTGGGACCTCTACCAACTAACAGTTATTTCTGCCTCCACCTTTCCTAGTCTTGTTCACTTGGCTTCTGAAGTTTGGTTGCTGCCTGCCCTCTTAATGGGGCCCTTCCTACTCCTTAAGGGGGAAACCCCAAGGATTGTATCCATAAGTCATATGTGTACTTCTCTTTATTCGGGCTACTGCCATCCACTTCTGTGAGTTAACTCACACCCATCATGCCCTAATCTAGATGGTTCTGAATTTGCATTATCAGCGTCCCTAGTATCTGCGATGGTGTGTCGATCTGTGTGTGTGTTCTCCCATCACACTGGAGCACTTGTACACGTGTGCGTAAGCACACACACATGTCAGTTTGACTGTGTGCTCTCCCATCACACTGGAGCACTTGTGCACGTGCGCATGCTTCTTCACTGACTAGCATGAAGTTATTTCGATAACCCTGTCAGTTCCAGAAGTCCCTGATTTCACACCAGTCTCACCAGCCCTGGCAACACTGCCCTCATGGCTCCTCTGATCATCTTGATCTCTGAAGAGTGTCAGAGTGAGGATTTGGAAAGAGTGGATTTAGTTGGCGTGCAACAAAATGGAAAAAAAACAAAACAAAAAAACCTGTACAGGGGAGTTTTCAGAAGAAAGTAAGTGGAAAACGGTACCCCAGGGCTTGGTTCAGGGGGGATCAAACACCATGTTATCCCAGAGAAAGGGTGGCTTTCCTGAACAGAGCAAAGGCAACCTGTCCCTTCCAGGGACATTGCCCCTCCTGCCCAGAACCTTGACATGCTGCCACATTTCCAGCCTTTCAACAACTGTAATAAATTTTCTTACACAAATTTAGAAAATAATAACCTGCAATTCCACTAGTCATGAAATAATTTTGCAACTTGTCTTTGTATGCATATATATGCATTTTAAATAACTGTGGGGTCAGTCACGTTCTATGTCAATTACACTTTTATTTAGCAGTATATTGTGATTTATTTATTTTTCTTTCTGATGAGAAGGCTAATGATCTGTTTCAGGGAAGTTGTGAAAATAAGAATTGCCAGTGGCCACCCTTCCTGAAGGCAGCTACTGCTGGTTCTGTGTCGCTGACCTGCTTCCGTGAGCACACTGCCAAGCCGGTTGTTACTAGTTTGATCCTTAGATAATTGTTCTGAGCAGGGTTCTCACTACTGTAAATAACATTTTACCAGATGTCTTGGCCTAAGAGTTTTAATGTAGTTCTCTTTTTGTAGGATAAATTTGCCTGGAGTTACCGAGGCAGAGAATATGCCTCCCCAGTTTGCCCACAAAAAAGCCTGGGCTAATGTACATTTCCGTGAATAGGTGTTTATTGCCATATCTTTGATAGTTCCGGAAGCTGTTTTTTCCTTTTTTTTTTTAATTCATTTTATTTCTAGTTGTGTTTGTTGGTCGTTCTGTCTGAGTCTGTGCAAGTAAGTGTTGGTGCCCTAGGAAGCCAGAGGTGGAGTGAGCTTCTGAACACACATAGCTCATGAGTTACCTCTCCAGCCCCAGTGGGCTATGTTTTTTTAAAAAAAAATTCTTTATCAACGGGATAGGAGAAAAAAAGTTCCATTCTTTGAATTTCATTATGAGATTGACAAGGTCTCTTCAGCTATATGTGTGCTGTTATTTCATGCATGTATTGCTTTAAAATTTTGGGTTTGTGTTTAACTATTGAAAAGTCCTATAATAAGACTTCCTTCCATTTGTCATTTTCTCCCCTTCAATGATTTTATTTTCACAGGAATTTCTAGAGATAAATCCATTACATTGTACCTTTATATTTGTTTTATTTGCTTTTGTGAGTAGAAAATTCTATTGCTCTGGAGTAGAAAATGTTTGCCTTGCCTTTTTTTCAGTATAGTTTCTTATTTTCATTTTTCGTTTAACACTTAGCAATTATAGCTATCCATTTTAAGGATCTGCTTAACAAAGATGCAGTTATTTTATATTGGCTTCAGAAATGGCAAATAAAGCCCCATCTAAGATCACCAATGGGGGTGGGGAGCAAGGCAGAGACCATAGAGATGTATACTAGATTCTCTTACCCTTACCCTACCCCTAGCCTGGAAGTAGAAACTCAAGATAGCTTGTGGCCACTAAGCTCTGAAGATTGTCTCTATCCCTGCCCAGTGGAGACTCATCCAACAGCTCGCCTGTTAGGTATAAACTGGATGGTAGACCTTTCACAGGCGCTGACTGCAGTCCAGCCCTCTGCCTTGAGATGAGTCCGTATCTCCCAACACATTTCCACCCCTCGGGTGATCCAGCTGGCTCTTGACTCACATTGCACTGCTCCACCTCTCTTTACTCATAACTCTGCCCAGTCCCACTCCCTTGACCTGAATTAATTGACGCCCAGGAAGCCACATCCTTTTTCCTTCAAAGGAGTGTCTGACGTCCTCATGCTTCTCCTATGCCTTTCCAGTGGATCAGCTTCTTCTAACCCCTGGCCTCAGAGGAGAAACAATTAGTATGAGGCTCCTCCTTTCTTGTTTGTGAACTGTATTTCTTTATTACTCAGTGTTCACACCCAGGGTGGGTACCTAGATGAAGGTCTACCCTTTCTCCCTGTTGCTTTCCCAGGCCCAGTTAGAGGCTCCCCCAAGGCATTCTCACTCATGAACTAAACCTATGTTTGGAGTAGCACTAAGCAAAGTTAATGATTATCTGTTTTTAGCAATGGTTTGTGTGCATGCATATGTGCTTTCTTCCCCTGTTCACTGGCTTCCGGGAGACTTGCAGGGACTCTGGACCCCATACAGATGGTACTTGCCCAGATTTGACAGGCACAGACAGAGAAGAGGATCAGACATGACAGCCTGGTGACCTTTGATAAGACACCTTTTCTTGGTATCTTAGACCCTGTAATCACAACTACTCAGTTGTGGCATCCAGTGAGGCAATGCTGAGGGGAAGTACTTTAGGCACAAGGAGGAACTCAATTGTACCTAAGTACAGTCTCCTGGGGAACCCACTTCATTGATGAGTGGTCAAGTGCCCTTGCAGGGTACATCTGTCATGGTGATAAAACAAAAGAACAAAGACTTGGGTTCAGTGTAGCCCAAACCTAAATGCACTTGATTTCTTTGATGTTTTGGAGACAGAGCCTCATTCTGTAGCCCAAGCAGGCTGGGAAACTGGGAAACCATCCCTCTGCTTAAGCCCAGGCATTAAGATTATAAGTGTGGGCCACCATACCTGACTGCTCTCTCTCTCTTTTTTTTTTTTTTTTTTTTCTTTGTTTTTTTTGAGACGGTGGTTTTCTGAGTATCCCTGGCTGTCCTGGAACTTCCTTTGTAGACCAGACTGGCCTCAAACTCAGAGATCCACCTGCCTCTGCCTTCCAAGTGCTGGGATTAAAAGTGCCCACCATCACCTACTAGCTACTGGTTTCTTTTTATGTTTTTGGAGAAATAAGATCTGGGAGCCTGATTTAATCTTAGGCTGGTGTAGTTGAGTTATCATCTCTTTCTGTATCCAGTATGAAAAGCAAAATGAACCTTGCCCAGTGTGAATGTAGTAGTCAATGCCACCTTCTCGCTTCCTGCTCCACTCTGCTTACCAAAGATCACCTGTCCTTGCCTATAAATATACTTAGCCAGTTGTCTGGCATGTGCTTGTGCAATGAATGTTACCTGGTGTGTCCCTGAGCATAGCTATTGATGTCCATCTAAAGTATGCCTGGCTGTTTCTGTTTGGTTTTGTTTTAATTATGACTGGTGAAAAGTTACGGAAAACCACTAGTAAAAGATACCAGATAAAGGTTGGGGCATCTCCTGGCTGCAGTGTGAATGTCTGTATACTCTTTCCCACATCTCATTGTTTGGAAGTGGTCAGGGAAGTGATTCATATAGCAGTTGGAGCTGTGAATGTGTGACTCAGTTGGGATGGATCGAAGTCAGCCAGTATAGACAGGGAAGGAGGGTACGCTATGGGGTGTGGATAAGATATTGAGGTGCACAAGACAAGAGGAAGAAGCTGGAAATCTGAGAAAGTGCATAGTGCTGGAAGACCTGCTGCCCTCCTGACCCCGACATCCTCAGCACCTAGGAGCCATAACAGGATTTGAATAAGTATTAGGAGATGGCTGGCTCTAGCATCAATCTCCAAACCTGCTAAACTTTTGCTGAAACGTCAAAAAGACTTTCCCTTGAGTGAATGTGTTGGCCAACTTACACCCTGGCTCCACCCATTGCAACAGGAAACTGAAACGTTGAAACAGCCCTCCCATTCATTTCTCTCTGCCATGCCTCCTTTAGGTGTCTCCCACCACTCCTGAACTTCCAGAAACATTGGTTGATGAGAAATTCTGGTGGCCATTTTTAGGCTCCTAAAGGCAACAACAGGCCCAACAAAAGCCTTTCTAAATCCTTGCTTTGGCCTAACATCCCCTGGCTGCTGTCCCCATGTGACCCAAATAAACACGATCATGTGAAGCCTGTAAGGCTGTTTGTTTTAAATAGCAAGCATCTCCACTAAGCTCTGGAGCAGATGGGGTATTGGGGGTAAGGGAAAAGCTATTCACCCCACTTTGGGTTCATCTCCCCTGAGAGAAGAGAGGTGCCTCAACATTCTGTTCAGAAATGTGACTTCTAGTCACAAAATTGGTCCTTCCCAAAGAGTAGAAGCACTGGGCTTTGGCCTGTAGAAAAGACTTCAGGGTTGTGCTGTGGGCCAGTTGAAGGCAGGACAAGTGGCAGTCTGAGTGAAGGCTGTGATGTTGGCTCCATGCAAGAATGGTAGTACCACCCAGGCCTTCCACCTCCTTCCTGCATCTGTATCATCTCCATTTTCTGTAGAAGGTGTAGGTCAGGGCCAACCACATCCAAAGCAGGTAGCTGACACCAGGAAGGGAAATGGGTTAGAGCTAGCACCCCTATAGTCTTCTGGAAAGGTGACTGGCCTGTCATGGTTTGCTTTGCTCCAGTTTTATGAAGTTAGTGGCACCAGACGTTTAAGGGCGCTTCATGCTCAGCTCCACATGCTACAACCAACACCATAGCTCCATTCAGCTGTGCAGGGTGTCTATTTCTAGGACAGCCTTAAGGAAAAGAGCGCCTCATTTGTTTTGGTCCCCTGGATGTTGTGGCAGCCTTTGAAGTAGGTACTTAAGGGCAGTGTGGATGGGTTGGGTTGTCTAAGTGGCCTGCCTCTAAGGTCTCAAAGGTTTGCTTTCGGGGTTGTGCGATGGAGCCCAAGATCCTGAAAGCACTGGTATGTCTCCACTCCCCCTGCACTGGTTAACCAAAGAATTTGAGGCGGCGTTAACAGGTCTGTGCCTAGCACTGGAACAATAGAATTGGGCTGGCTCCACGGTGCTCATAATAGTCCAGTGCTTTTCTATGTTAATGGAGATGGTGTGGCTTCCTCCAAAGAAGCCAAACAGTAAGGTTGGCTTTTCGGTATAGGACATTTCTGCTGTCCTAATCAATAGTATGTAAGTGCTCAGACCTCTCTCTGCACAGTAGTTTGATACTCCTTCACTTTTTGCGGGGCGTGGAGTGCGGGATGAGGTGGTGGTGAGAGAAGTCTGGCCTCAGACCTGACTTCGAAGACTTAGCTGCTCACGGAACAAGAAGCAGTTGGAACCGTCCCTTTTCTTGGGCCTCAGTTTTCTTATCTGCAAAGTGCAAGGATTTGGGCAAGCTGACTTCGAAGATCTTTCTGATGATACCCAGGGACGGTCCTAAGTCCTGGAGCCAGGATAAAGGCTAGCTGGCGAGCCTAGGAGAGAGCGCGGTTCTAGACCAAAGCAGCGACCCCGCCCCGCGCCCAGCGGGCAGCCCGGGTAACGCGCAGCTTCCGCCCTCCACGTTGTTGTTCCTGGTTTAGGCTACGCCTCCTTGGCCTGGGCTGTGGACGTTTTGCCTTTTGACCACTGCTGTCCCGGCACCACAACGAAGTGTGTCCTTTGGAATGGCACATTTTCAGTCTCCGCCCATAGCGGACACGAGTGGACAAAGAATTTAGGGAAAGAGAAGGAATACTTGGTTTTGAATGGGAGGGTGATGTAAGGCAGGGGATGGGCCTGAGCAGGACTGCGGAATTCCCCTGTCGGTGTCTCACCCTACCTTCACCCGGTGGCCCTACTCGCACCCGCTGAAACGACCCTGCAGACACTGGCCCTTTAAACAGAAGGCTGGCTGTGCGGGGTGTCCATGTGGAGCTGCTCCATGCCGTGTTGTCCTGCTCGCCCATTGGCGGACGGCCTGGTGATGTAGTCTAATAGGATGCGAACGCACTGCGGGGGGAGGAACGGAGGCAAAATCCGGAACAGGATCAGCGGTCCCGTCCCTCTGTCAGTACTGAAGCTGCTTGCTGCTGTCGGCTCCGCCCAGGGGCGGATCCCAGGGGAATTGCGACAGACAGGACGGCTGCGGGATTTAGGTCGTGTCTTCGTGGGGCGTGGAGATCTAAGGGTCAGGTCGTAGGTTTCCTTGACTTGTACTACCGCTGTCTCAGCTAACCGAAGCCTCGGATTTCCCGTCCTTTCTCCCAGCAAGACACATCTCGCTGTGGATGCCCCAAACACGCAACCCCCCATTCAACTTGTGGCTGCCCGCGGAGCAGGGAGGGGCAAGGCGGGAAAGCGGAAGCAGCACGGAAGCCCGGTTCCATCTTCTCTTCCCCCACCCAAGCCACGTGTGCGCGCGCGGTAGGCGGGGCTATCCATGGCGCGACCCCGCCCTCAGTGAGACGCCGCGGCCCTACGGGCGGGGGCTCCGGTCCGGGCTTTGGCTGCGGCCCCGGTGTAGTAGCGGGGGCGGCGGCCGGGGGCAGCGCGGCTCCTTCCCTTGTTGTGTGTGTCGGTGCCTCCTCGCCATCTTGTTGCAAAGCCCTTTCTTGTCGGCGGGACTCCCGGGGCTGCGGGGCGGGAGGCATCGGAAGGGAGGAAGAGGAAGAAGGAAGGAAGAAGGCAGTACCGCCTTTTTTTTATTTTTTGCATCAAAATTGTTTCAATTTGCAAATTCCTATTTTGCAAATATTTTGGGAGACATTGATTTTTCTTCCCGTGCTCCCCCGTTCTTTCCTGAGGAGTGCGCTGCGCCGCCCAGCCCTGTCGCCCCCCGGAGGTGATCCCTCCCTCCTGCCGGCCCGCCAGCCTGACCTGTGCTTGGCTCGCGGGCCGCAGCCTCAGCCCCGGCGCGCCCCCGGCTGCTCTCGGCGCGATGAGCATAGAGACGCTACTGGAGGCGGCCCGCTTCCTGGAATGGCAAGCGCAGCAACAACAGAGAGCACGTGGTGAGCGGCTCGGCTGGGCCCCTGGGGCATTGGGCAAAAGGGGAGGCCAGTGACCCCGATCCCCAAACCCACTGGAAATAGCAGGCAGGCCCCTCTACGGCGCGACCTAAAAAGCCGGGCAGAGCACGGGCTCCCCGCAAGATCTGCCGTCTCGGAGGAGTAATGCTAGCAGTGAAAATAATGAATTCATTAACATGCAAAGAGGGACCCAGCTTCTGCGGGTGCCACCCTAGCTGCTGGCAGCCCCGGCACACCTTCAGTGGGGGGCTCCTTAGGTGTGGGCGGGCGGCTCTCGGTACCATTGAGGATGTGTGAACCGGAGGATGGGGACAGGGATGTTGATGTGTGGGGGTGGCAGACCCGCGTGTGCGTGCGTGTGTGCACCAAGATGTGTGATGGGAGCCGGGGGAGAGCGGATGAACGGACGTGTACACGGGTGTTTGTACAGCACACGAGGGGGCGTGTGCGTAACTGGGTGGGGGTGGGGAATACTCTACGCGGAGCAGTTCTCTGGATTCCCTGTCCCTGGCAGGAGGGTGCGGGGAGCGCTCCCGGCAGATCTACGCGCTGCTTGGGGCGGAGGCGGCCTTTGCAGAATGAAATGACATCGCGTGTCTTATGATCTTGGCCAGCCCCGCCTGACCCCGCCTCCCAGAGCTGGGCTGGGTCGCATGTCTAGGTTTGGCTGAAAACTGCGCTGATTGGGTGCATGTGAGTGTCCCGCGGGTCGCTGGGGGCAGCCCCTGGGCCCCCCTGCTTTGCCCTGCTTTAGCCGGTGTGGAATGTGGCGTGTCTGCGCGTTTCAAACCCGCTCTTGGCTGGAATGTTGCGTGTGCCTGCGTCCCAAGCCCGTTGGTTACACCGAGTGGTGACGTAGACAGGTCCCGCCCCCGACCACGTGCACGGGGGACACTCCCGCTGGGGACTGCGCGGCCCGGCCCCTCCTCGCTGCCTCGCGCTTGCCCGGGGGCGGGGCCTGGGCGGGGCTGGCGGGGGGCCTTGAGTCGGGTTGGGCTCCGGCTCTGGTTGCTGGCCATCTCCTAGGGAGAGCCTTTGCCCTGGGTAGGAGGAGCTACGTTCACCTTGGCTCTTGCCGGGTCCTCCTGTTTTTGATTCTGTAGTGAGGGAAACCCTCAGAATCTCAGGGTGACATCTACAGCTAACATCTCCTCACTGACCCACTAACGGCGTACCTAGACCCTTCTGGCAACACCCCGGCCACATTGGAATAAGTCAGCGTGAAAGGGCAAACTTTGGCACGCCCTCAGAGAGGATAGGCGAGGGTTTTATGATCCTAACCCCCACCTCTTTTGGCGGTGGTCTCTAGTCTTCCTGTACTGCTGAAATAGAGAGTGAAGGAAAAGATCTCAGCTTTCCGGACGCTTGCAAGGGCCTGAAGTGATATGTGTGCGGTTCTCAGGGATTCCTGTCCGTCCGTGCCCCCCCCCCCTTCAGGCGGTAACGTTGTGGTGGAGAGAGTTTTTCGCCCTCCTTTCCTTTCTTTCTGCCTATTGTTGCTTCAATGATGAGTCATGCAGGAGGTAGTAGTGTGTGTTGTGTGTGCTCGCGCGCAAAGGCGCGCGCACGCCTGCAGCTGGTTCCGCGGTAGGGCGGGAGTAGTGGTAGCCGGCAAGGGGCGGAGGAGCTGCAGGTCCGAGGGCCTAGTCAGGCCGCCCAGCCTCTCAAGGTCAGGAGTCACTGGAGGCGTGTAAGACCCCAGTGCTTAGCTTTTGCAGAACAGATGGTCTGGGGTATCCACCCTCATGCCCCTCCTCTTTGTGTTTTGGGCCCAGAAGCAGGGTCAAGCAATGGACAGAGTTGGTGGTTAACCAGAATGACAAGTGTGTGGTTTCAGCGGCGGATGTGGGGAGGGGGAGAACTAAAGAGTTTGGAGAGAACGAGTCACCCGCTGCTACCATCAACACAGTGCAGTTCAAGAGTACCAATTATATCCCCATAGAGTCCCAGGCAGTCTGCTAGAGGTGAACAGGATTGACCCTACTGTTGCCTCTAGGGAACTCTTATTTCACATTAAACTTTCTAGGTGTATACAGAGAAAAGGGGAGAAGACCTCTACTGCCTGTGTTCACACCTGCTCAATTAAGCCCAGAGCTGCCCAGTAAGATGGTGGGAGGGGCTGGTGGAATTGGTTCTGCTTAAGAACTTAGGAAAAGCCCTCTTACGAAATTACACAGCCCTTCTCTTCCCCCAAGTATCAAGCTCTGGGGAGAAGCAGTTCAGTCTCCAGGTACCAGGTGCTCGATGTTGGATCATTGAGTCTTAGACTAGGAAGACCAATCTGCCCCAAGAACTCAAGTTCAGTGAAGGCCAGATTTGGTTCCCACAGGCTAAGAACAGCACCCCCCCCCCATACAGTACCATTTACAGCAGAACAGCAGTTTAGAAAGGAGGAGGCAGGCAGAAGGGAAGGCCAGCAGGTTGACACCAACCAGCCGACTAGAACTCATATTCTGAGGAATTTACTTCAGATAACCGACTCTGAGCAGGAATTCTATTATCCTTTCCATTTCCGTCTACAAGGTCAAGCCTGGCCTAGACCAGTTTGTTCACATGACAACCCTGAGGATGTGGTGCACTGTAAGCATGAGAGGAGAGAAAGGACAAGGTGGTACTGGTGCCCAGAGGCAGACTTAGCTGCTCTTTGCCAGCATTTGTGGGGGTGACTTGAAATGGTCCCCTACCTTGATTGGAGGGAGCTGGCTGTCCTGCTCAGGGCCTGCCTTAATGTGGCAAGCTCTGGTCGCACGTAGAAGGGGAGAAATCCTGTACACGAGACTACAGTAGCTTAGGAAGGTTGTAGGCAGCATGAATCTAGAGGGTCTTGCAAACTTCATTGGGGTCAGTGTCTGGGTGGAACCTGGAGAAGGTGTGAGAGGAGGATTCCAACTTTGGGCCAGAACATTCATTAAAATGGCCTAAACACGGACTGTCTGTACCGGAGGCCCCGGAACTATTGGTGTGCTTGGCCCTCCAGGGCACTGGTTAGGGTACCCTGTGAGTAGGAAATGAGGCAGAGCTAAGGGCAGGCTCGGGAAGCTCTGGTGGACTGGTGTGGTCATGGGGCAGCCTGTGCTGTCCTGTTAGAGCTGACAATGCTGGATGTGAGTGAGCCTCATTCATTGAGCCCTTCCTGGTCTCTGGGAAGCAAGTCTTTGTGGTAGCTCTGGAAGAGAAGGGAGTAAAAGTGTTTTCTGTCTCCCAGGAGAGTTTTAAAGCACAGGCTTTGCTACCAGTTCAGTACCTGGCCTTGGGCCCCTCTGACCATGGCTACTTAAACACTTGTCCCCAGGCCACTGAGATGGCTTAGCCATCAAGCACTGTCAGAGAAAGCCGTACTGAGTTCCATCCTAGGAACCTGTGGTGGGAGAAGAGAAACAGCCCCTGAGAGTGGTCCTCTGACCTATGAGTACACTAGCACAAAGTAGAGATTTAAAAACAATAAACTGGACCAGTCAAAGGAGCTGTTCTTAGGCCCTGAGTTGAAAGTCTGTGGGCCAGAGATGTTCCAGGCCCAGCCAGAGAAGGGCTCTGAAGTTGGAACTCCACAGGCTTCTTTGCCACTGTGGTTTGTGGCAAGCTGCAGTAACCTAAGTCAGTGCTGACAGGGAGACGCCTGGGTGAGCAAGGCCTCCTCATTGGAGCAGCCCTGCCCTCCCCTTCCTGAAGGGCAGGAGAAATGGGAAGAGGCCAACCGATGGCAGCCCTGAACTGTGGCTGCCGGGAAAGTTTATGATTCCTTCCAAACACTTCCTCCCTACTTCCTCCTCAGCTCCTTCCTTGCCTGGTGGGGCTGGAGGTGGGCCTGCTCCACTCAGTGTTCCATGCCAGAAGACCAGGGGGTCTTTGAGCTATGAAGACCTGAGGGGCTACCATGCCCCTCCTTCCTAGGGAGGATTTAGCCCCAGCCCCACATCACATGATCCTGTTTGGGGTGTATCCACCCTCTGTTGTCAACAGTTTTGAATGTCACAAGCAGAAGGGCTTGGGCTCCTTCCCTTACCTGGGAGATGGTGGCCCAGCCCTGTACAAAAGCCATAGCTAGGGAACCTAATTGGAGGCCTGAGAGAAGACTGGTTCCTGGATAGGGGGCCAATCCCATTTTCGACTAGCTCTTGAGTACGTCTCACTTTTCTGCTGGGCTTTCAGTAGAGAGGCTGAAGGACATGACCAAAAAGGTTGCCCAAGTCTAGTGGTCCTGCTCAACCTCTGCTGCCTTTACTTACCTGGCCTTCCCTTCTGCCTGTCTCCTTCTTTCTAAACTGTGCTGTTCTGTTGTAAATGGTACTTACTGTACTGTATAAGGGACATGGCCTGGACCGAGAGAAATGGCTCCTAACCTGTTGGGAGAAGGGACAATTGTGTTCATTGCTCTCTGAGGAAAGCTGGGGCCGTGGACTTCGCCTAGAAGTAAGATGTCCCAGGCCATTTTCTCATGAAGTAAAGGTGATGTGTTTGCCCTGGAAGCTGGGGCTTTTGTGAGGATAGATGGGGGTGTGGATGTCAGACTGGCTAGGTGTCAGACTGGCTCTGTAACTCAGCAAATCATCTTGTCTCTCTGCTCACTGTTTGTGAAACAGAGGTCCTGCCTGCTCTCTAACAGGGCGCTCAGTAAATTCCGTGGAAGGCAGGCTTCTCCGTTCTCCCGTGGTCTGGCCTATTGCCAGCTCAGACCTCATCCATCCCTGTGCACACCTGAGTCCTGTGTCCCTCTGGACACTGCCGTTGGTTACCTGTCTAGTTCGTGCAGCTCCAGGTTGCTGCCACATCCTACCCCCTCACTGCTGTTGCTCACCCTTCCCCTAACCCAGCCTCCTACCCTATTCCTTTTTTGTCCCACTCACTGTCCCAGGATGTGAGGTCCCCTGGGACAGGGACCAGGCTTGTGCTTTGTCTGTTCAGTGCTGCCTTGGCTGGACATGTTTGGCTGTGTCTGGTGTCTCAGGAAGAGCAGGATGTCACCGAGTCCTGACTGGGACAGGTTAAATAGGGGCCCAGGACCATGAGCTCTGCTAAGACCCCTGTGTGCTCTCTCTGCATAGAGGAGCAGGAGCGCCTTCGCCTGGAGAGGGAACGTGAGAGAGAGCAGGAGCAGAAGAGGGCAAGTAGCCTGGCCAGGTTGGCCCATGCCCTGCCTGTGGAGGAACCCCGCATCGAGGCTCCAGCACTACCCTTGTCACCACCGGCACCACCCCCAGCACCACCCCCACCCCTTGCCACCCCTACTCCACTGACCGTCATTCCTATTCCCGTGGTGACTAACTCCCCACAGTCTCTCCCACCGCCCCCACCTCTACCCCCAGCAGCCCAGCCTTTACCCCTGGCACCTCGTCAGCCAGCCCTGGTCAGCACCCCTGGACTCAGCATTAAGGAGCCAGTCCCCCTGCCCACCAGACCACAGGTGCCCACCCCCACTCCCCTGCTGCCTGATACGAAGACCACAGCTGCACCCACCGGCAGCCCCAAGCCTTTGCAGCCCCTCCCTACACCCATCCTGACCATTGCACCACACCCTGGAGTCCAGCCTCAGCTGGCTCCCCAGCAACCACCCCCACCCACGCTTGGGACCCTGAAGTTGGCACCAGCAGAAGAAGCCAAATCCAGTGAACAAAAGAAGAGGCCTGGGGGGTAAGTGGGCTGGTAGGATGGGAGACTAATTGTCCATCGTGGGCTGGGAGTGGAAGAGAAGGTACCCTTGCCAGTTAGCCCTTTGGGGAATGTCCCATGCCACTTAGTAGGCTAGTGCTTTATTATGAGAGGCAATTCTAATTGTGCTTAGCTTTCTGTAAGCAGTAACACTGGAGATTACAGCTGGCATTTCCAGGCTTTTGCAGAAAGTAGATTCTAGAACCCCTCTAGGATCCCTTCTTTGTTGGACCAGTGGTAGGATGGGGAGTTCCCGGGTTATAAGCATAGAGGTGCCCACCCCAAGGGGTGGATGGGCCCAACACAGAGCCAACATTTCCAATTTATAGAGAATGTTAGGGGCAAAAACCCCCTATGACACCTGGTCGTTGTTAGTATGGGTGGAGACGGTCCGGAAGGCCGGATATGGACCTTTCTCCCTGAGCCTCCTCTCTGTCTGGGTTTCAGGATCGGAACCAGAGAAGTCCACAACAAACTGGAGAAAAACAGGTGTGTGTGCACGCTTGGGAGTGTGACTCTGGGCCCCGCCCATCCCGGACTCACCCACCCTTGGTCCCCCTCCCCCTCAGGCTTCTGTTGTGTTTGTCCCTGCCTCCTGCTCCTGTGCACAGGCTGACCAGCTTTGGCCCCCTTTCCCCAGGAGAGCCCATCTGAAGGAATGTTTTGAGACCCTGAAGCGCAACATCCCCAACGTGGATGACAAGAAGACGTCGAATCTGAGCGTGCTGCGGACAGCGCTGCGGTACATCCAGGTATGTGGGAGGGAGGCAGATCTGGGCGATGCCGTGACGGCCACAGCGCCAGTTTTCTCCTGCTGCCGGCAGGCTCCCCCGCCCGCCTCCACGCGGGCGCTAAGCACATGGCCTGGCTGACGTCACCGGGGCTCCCAGCCCGGGAGGGGCGGGCAGGAGGGCGCCTGCGCGAGAGGGCGGCGGCGGAGGCAGTGCACTTTTCGGTCTTCCCCTCCCCCACGCCCCGCGTCTGCTCAGCCCGCGGGTAACAAGGGCACGAAGCGGGCCCAGCACCTCCCTACCTGCTGTACCCGGGCGAGACCCGGAAGGACGGTCACAAGTGGGGGGAAATGGGTCGGGAGGGACGTGGTGTCTGTGTTCACCTGGCAGCGCACAGGATTACGGTCGGGGTGGGGCACTGAGGCAGCTGGGGTGATGGAGCCTTAACTATTTCCTTCCCGCGAGGGTGGGAAGGGGCCCCTGCTGACGGTGTCTCCTCTCCCCGCGGGCACTGGCGGCCCTCTGCAGCAATGCGAAGTTGTCGCCCTGGAAACCGCGTAGGGTTCCGCGTGCCCGGGAGGCGGTGGGGGGATGGGAGCGGCCAGGCTGGGCGGCGCGGGAGACCAAACCGTTGGGGACTGGGAGGGACGTAGCGCTCCCAGCGACGCGCGCGCGCGCGCGCTTGCTCGCGCGGGCGGGCGGGCGGGAGCAGGGCGAGCATCGGGGTTTCCGTCCACCCACCCGTGATGCTCGCGGGAGCGAGGCTGCATCACAGCTTCCGTGGGAGGGGTGCCCGTGCTCCACCAGGGCTTCTGTAGCTGGGTCACAACCGGGAGGTGACGGAACCTGGTGCTTGAGGCCCCAGGCCGCTCCTCCGAGCCGCCAGCCGATGCGCGCGCCTTTCCTCCCGCCTCCCAGAGCTTCCCGGCAGCTGGGGGCGGGGCCGTCCGTCCGCGGTGACGCAGCGGACAGGTCCGCGTGGGTGCGCGCGTGCCCCGGAGGGGCGGGGCCTCGCTTGCGGGCCCCTGCCCGGCGGAGGCAGAGCAATGTCCTGTAGCTTATTTCCGTGATAATCTTACTGACTTCAGGTTTGGGCGTAAATCGGTTGTCTTTACCAAATCAGTCTCTTAGCACAACTCTGTCATTATGCGGTGACATTTTCTTTTGAGTATCAGTTTCCTCATTTGGTGATGCTAAGAAAAAAATAGTACCATAGAGATGGTAGAAGAATTGACATTTACGCAAAAATCTTGCGGTCTCTAAACATTAATAGGAATTGTGACAGCGAAGTAGGAGCTGGAGCAAGGCAAGTGCCTTTTTATAGATGTGTGCTTCGGGAAACGGAGCTTTGCATAATGTGTGGATTTGAAAATATCTCAGCTGCGGTAGAAGCAGCCCAAGGAAGCTCCCTAGGATCAGGCCTAAACCGACAAGGAAGTGGGAGGGGCTCCAGGCTGTCCATGAGAATGCTTGCTTGGTGCTGGTAACAGAAACAGAAGTCACAAGATTCTGGAAACCGGGCAGGGTGGTGGGTGGTGCACTTGAGAGGCAGAGCTGGACCGATTGTTGTGAGTTCCAGGCCAGTTTGGTCTAGAAAATGAGTTCCAGGACAGCCAGAGCTGTTACATGGAGAGACCCTGTCTCAGAAAACAAAAACAAAAAAGGCCCCCCAAACCAAAAGAATTCTGGAAACCCTGTGTGGCACCTTTCATTTATTTCATCAAATGTTTTTGGTCATGGGTTTGCTTCTGAAAACCAGAGACCAAAGAAAAAGGGGTAGGTTATGTCCTGGTAGATTGGGCCCTGCAGCGGATCCAATGACTGCCTTGAGGGGTAGTAGGATCTTTTTGGGACATTAGGAAAGTATTGGTGGCAAAAGGACATTTGCAGAGGCCTGCAGGATAGATATGTCTGGGTGAACAAGGCAACGTGGAGGACAGAGTGGTTGTTCCTTCAGCAGGAGGGAGACATAAAAAGATGATAGAGGGGTGACTTGTCTTGCAGAGAGGCAACAGGCACTAGGAGAGAGTTGAAAGTTGGTTCTGGAGAGAGCAGTGAGGCCTTCCAGACTTAGGGCTTTGGTAGTGTGTCCAGAAGAGAAAGGCTGTAGGAAGAAGGCCTGTCCTGTTGCTGCCTGCCTTTAATCTCAGGACTGGAGGGAGAGGCAGGTGGATCTGAGTTCCAGACCAGCTGGGTTTGTGTAGTAAAACCTAGTCTTGTCTAAGGGCAGGGGGTGTTACAGGAGGGTGTCGGTCCCAGGTGGTGGCCAAAGTTGCTTGAAGGACTTGAAAGCCACAGTGAAGTGGGCAGAGACGAGAATGAACATGTACCCAGATGGACACCTGACGTAGGATGGGTGTAAAGCAAAGTCGTGTAGACAGGGGACTCCAGCTCAGAAGAGAACTTGTCTAGCATTACTGTAGCTTTGACCTTAATTGCTAGCACCACAAAGCAAAATGAAGCAGTGTGGACTAACCTTTGACTCTGGGGGAGCTCTACAGGGGTCTCTAGCTCTACAGGGCTGAACTGTGTGGAAGGGAGTGTGTTTTGGCCCCTGACGCTTTATCTCCCTGACCCAAAATATAGCCTCCCTGCAAGCAGTGGATAGAGGTGAGGATGGCACTTCCAGCCAACAACCCCAAGGTTCAAGTGAGGACTGAGTCACCAAGGGCCCATGGTTGATGTGGCCTCCTCTGATGTCATATGCAGCCCTCAGGGACAGAGCCAGGTGAGAGGACACACAGGTGCCACGTGTGTTTGTGTGTTAGGGTAAAGACAAGGGCCTTCCTACTGTTTTCTAGCAGAAGTCTGAGGAGAAGCAGGTTAAATTGAAGTCGGGGTGGTAGAGGGGTACTGTGGTATGAAATTAATGGCACGTATGTCAAGGCCAGCATGGCATGGCTCTGGGCCCTGTGTTGTAGGCACCGATAGTTTGAAGGTTGGTGCCACTGGAGGAGTGTGGGGAAGTGGGGTCTAGTGGTAAGGGGGTTGAAGGCGTCGCTGTACCCCATCAGAAGCTGCCGAGCTGCTGCTGGGTCACAGAAATGGGAGGGGTGGGTCTGCTGGATTCCCTTTGACAAAGGAGAGATATGGGGTGGAGGCTGACATCCCGATAGGAGAGTGGCAGGTTTACAGATCCTTTGCGGCCAGAGTAAGCATACTCCTGGCCACTGATACTGTCAAGGCTAGAAGCTGATTGTAGAGCAGCCCTCATAATCCCTCACAGACTGGACAGGGACCATGTGTGGTGAGACAGTTATCACGTGGTCCAGTGAGCCAGGGCTAATGAAGACCCATCTGACAGACTCCCATTTAGTGCTGATGCACAGTAGGAGCCCTGGGAAAGACTGAGGCAGGAGGGTATGCTGACAAGGCCTTGGGCTGGGAAGGATAGTGGAGGAGATTGTGGTCTAGGAGAAGACAGACCAGGGGCAGGCTGATGAAGTGTGCCACCGGGTAAAGGAGCTAAGCATGTCAGCTAGGGCCTACATTGTAGAAGTTGAGAAAAAGCCTTATAAGTTGTTGTCTGACTTGCACTTTCACTGTAGCAGTGTGTCCTCTTCCTCTGCAAGTAAGTATCACTGAGAAAGAGACAGACAGACAGGACCCCCCTGGGGGTGGTGGATAAGGCAGGTGGATTGTGTGAACAGCAAGGTAGACAGGGTTCAGAGACAAGCTAATGTGTGGAGTGTCCATGGTCACTGTATCTGGAAGTGACCCCATGTTTTACTTAGATGTCTAGAAGCAGGTTGAGAACTGGACTCTGGAGTCTGCAAGGGTAGGAGTGTCTGCCTTGACTGGATAGTCATGGCAGGGTTGGCATACTTGGGTTGGGGGACAGAAGAGGTGAGCTAAAGTGTCGGGGTCTGGAGGTCACGGAGGCGCTTTACTTTTGAAGGCAGCTGAAAACGAGCATGAGCTGGCCTTTTGGAGCTGCTCCTAAGCGTGTGCAAACAAAGCGTAGTGAGGCTTCAGACTGGGGCAGGGCCGAGTATAGAAGAGGCACTGTGACTAAGGAAGACCTTCCTGTGTTCTGAGGGAAGCCGGGCTATCTGGGCTGAGGAAGGGCTGGCTGGTTTGGACTGTGTGGTGAAAAGTCCCTAGGGGTGTGCAGTCAGACGTGGGGTGCTGTGGAGCTCCCCAAGATCCTTTGTTGTTGGCAGGTGGGGCATGCCACAGGTTTTTCAGGTTCAATGTCCCCCCGAGGTCTGGAGAGTTGTAGGCAGAGTCCTGAGTGGGGAGCGATGTGTGAATTGCAAGTTGGAGAGAGAGGAGAGGAAGCATGGATGGCTAAGGTGCGGCTGAGGGAGGAACAGAGCCAGTGTTGCTGCCAAGCAGATAGAAGCCTGTGATAGACACGGTGCTGTCAGAGTCTAGCAAGAAGCCTTCTGGGGACAAAGGTAGCATGGACACACAGGAATGGTATAGAGGTAGTGTAGCTCCTTTGTGGGGGGGTACCAAGGAGAGTCACTATAGCTTCAGTGAGTGAACATAGTAAGATAAGTAGTGGCAGACGCTGTGAGGGAGGGAGGGAGATGGGATGAGAGACTAAGTCCCTCAAGACCAGGTCAGGGTGGTGTGGAGAAGGGCCTGCAGCCTTGGATCTGTGCTTAGGGGCCCACGGTGGCTCAGGTGCTGGTCCTTTTGGGCAGAGGGATGGACTAGGAGGCAGGTGTGGCCTCTCAGCTGCTCTGGTCACTGCAGATTGTCCAGAGCAGTGGTTCTCAATCTGTGGGTTATGACCCCTTGGGGGGGGGATCACCTATCAACTATTTATATTATTTACTGTTATTATTTGTAACAGTAGCAAAGTAGAGGTTATAAAGTAGCAAGAAAAATAATCTTATGGTTGGGAGTCACCACAACATTTGGAACTGTATTAAAGGGTCAAAGCGTTAGGAGGGTTAAGACCCACTGGTTCAGAGGTTTTGAGGGCCATAGTGCCTGTGGCTGCTGCTAAGGGCACCCTGCTGTCCCTTGCCCTGTCCCCAGTCCCTGAAGAGGAAGGAGAAAGAGTATGAACATGAGATGGAGCGGTTGGCACGGGAGAAGATTGCCACGCAGCAGCGCCTGGCAGAGCTCAAGCACGAGCTGAGCCAGTGGATGGATGTGCTGGAGATTGACCGTGTGCTCAGGCAGACGGGCCAGCCCGAGGATGACCAGGCCTCCACCTCCACAGCCTCTGGTGAGCCTCGGCCCTTTTGCTGGTCCTATCTCCCTCAGATACTGTCCTTAGCTTCTCTGAGGCTTTTCCCTGCTAGAAAAGAGGCCTCTGCCCCAGCTCCATCACGCTGACCTCCAAGGACACCTGTGCCTCCAGCCACTTGTTCCCCAAGCTCTTCTGACCTGCTCCCTGCCCTGTTCCCCGACAGAGGGCGAGGACAACGTAGACGAGGACATGGAGGAAGACCGGGCAGGCCTGGGCCCACCTGAGCTGAGCCATCGTCCGCAGCCGGAGCTGTTGAAATCCACCCTGCCGTCCCCCAGCGCCACCTCTGCGCCTCTGCCCGCCCACCCGCACCCTCATCCCCACCCAGTGGCCCTGTCCCCCGCCCACCTCCCTGTGCAGCAGCCGCCACCGCAGCAAAAAACCCCTCTGCCGGCCCCTCCTCCCCCACCAGCCACTCCAACCCAGACGCTAGTGCCGGCTCCAGCCCATCTCGTGGCCACTGCTGGGGGTGGCTCCACAGTTATCGCCCATACAGCCACCACCCATGCCTCAGTCATCCAGACTGTGAACCATGTCCTGCAGGGGCCGGGGGGCAAGCACATCGCCCACATCGCGCCCTCCGCCCCCAGCCCTGCTGTGCAGCTGGCACCTGCCACACCCCCCATTGGCCACATCACAGTGCACCCTGCCACCCTCAACCATGTGGCCCACCTCGGCTCCCAGCTGCCCTTGTACCCACAGCCTGTGGCAGTGAGCCAGCCTGTGGCAGTGAGCCACATCGCTCACACCCTTTCGCACCAGCAAGTGAATGGCACAGCCGGGCTGGGGCCTCCAACCACTGTCATGGCAAAGCCGGCTGTGGGGGCCCAGGTGGTGCACCACCCCCAGCTGGTGGGCCAAACAGTGCTCAACCCTGTGACTATGGTCACCATGCCCTCCTTTCCTGTCAGCACACTCAAGCTGGCTTGAGGATGAGGCCACTTAGGCCCCCAGTGGGGGCAGGGAAGAGGGATCTGACTGCCCCTCTCCCACCCACCAGCTCCACACATTCCAGCCAGGCCCGCCCCACCCACACCACCCCCAGGCCTCCTAGGGGAAGGGGGTGCAGAGACTCTGAGCCAGGGGAGGGGCCCTCCAGGGAGTTGGGTGCAGGAAGGAAGTTGTCCGGCTGCACTAGGACTTGGTAGACATGAGGACGCTTTGGTGGACATGCTTGCCTGCCCAGCCTGGTGCCACTCCTGCCTCCTTACCTTGTCCACCCCCTGACGTCTACGGCGCTGTAGCTGTTCTCTGGCTTCTCCTTCCCCAGCCTGCCTTCCTGTGCTGTTGCTGCTATTGCTCTGTCTGGTGAGGTGGCCGAGCTTCCTGGCCTCCCCTCCCCAGCCTCAGAGTCCTCTGGGACTTCTGTAGAGGAACCAGAGCCCCAGAAAAATGAGGAATGGGTGGTGAGGGGCCCAGCTTTGAGTACAGGTGACAGATCCTAAGAACTGGAGTCGGGCTAGGACAGGTAAATGCCTGGGCCTGGCTCTCTGATCCACCTGTAGTCACTGTGATTGGTTACAGTAGAAACTGTTTAAATGAGTCTCAATCAACAATAAATAAAATGCAGGCTGTTGCCAAGTTTCCCACACCTGCCCCTGGGCTTCTGACCTCTGAAGAGTAGGCTGAGCTTAGGACTGGAGAGGTGAGGCCAGCAGTCCTGCCTCCTACCCACAAGGCCTGGGAGGAACTCCAACCTTGGGCATGATGCTCACTGTCCTGGTTCCTTGCTCTGTCCAGTGCTTCTCCAGGCCTCTGGGTTTAGGTACTGCCTTCAGCTTGGAAAGCACGGACCAGCAGCAGCTCTAGGAGTTAAGCCCCATTGCTGAGGGAGGTATCAATGAGCTGAAACCCTGGGGCTCTTCCCATCTCCCTCTTTCAGTGGCAATTCTGAGGCCCCTTCCTGGTGGGTGCTGCACTGTCCACTGGAAAGGGCCCTTGTTGGGCTAAGACAAGGCTCATCAGGACTGGGAAGAGAGGGTCCTGTGCTTAGGGATGCTGTGTCTCCTGCCTCTGCTTTTGCAGACTGCTTTGGCTTCTCTTTTTAAGTGGATATTTATTACAAGTGGCCTTGTGTCAGACACTCAGTTACACGTGTGCACATTCAGCTCCCCACTGGACACTCACCAATGGCCTTTCAGTGTGGAGCAGGAAGCAAGTGTCCCTAGGTGTGAAGTTTGCACTGAGGCAAGTCTGAGGGGCTAGAAGGAAGGCTCAGGGTCCTTCAGATGACATGAGCAGGGCATTGATGCCAGTGAAGGTCTTGAATCATTCTTCTCCCTTGAAATGACTCCTCAGATGCTTCAGAACTCACAGGTCCTTCTGGCCCCAAAAGCCTCCCAGGGCACTTTTGTTATTTGTCTCCTAGGCTGGGGAATGGTGGCTAGGACCAGGTCTCTACCCCAGCATAAAAATCCCAGCCCTCAAATTGGCTGCCGTCCTGTGGCTGCCGTCACCCTCTACCCACACCTGAACTTTGTGGGCCACCTCCACTCTCTGCTTTGTGTTGTGACGAAGAGCAGAGTATGGTATTGGCACAGTCAGACCACTTGATGAACTTGCCCCCACCTCTTTTGCCCCTCTCTGTCTTGAGGCCAGTTCTAGAGTTCACACCATCGTGTTGGCTTGCAGGCCTGCACAGATACCTCATCATCCACCCCTCCCCCCACCCCCGCCAGGGGTTCCTCCAGATCTAGTGCCGCCGAATGACAATGTCCAGATTGGTGATGATGGGTGTTGTTGCTGTTTTTGTTGTTTGTGACTGCTGTGTGCCCGAATGGGCAGCCACCTCCCAGCCCTCTCTTGGGCGTCTCCCCTTTGAGAGCTGTTAGGACCACATCAGTCCTCACCTTGTGGGACCGCCTGGCCCTTCCCTTCCTATCCCTTCCAGCCTGGGACACACACACACACATACACACACACCTTACCTCTCATGCGTGTTTTACCTGTGCTGTTTTGAGTGGCTCACTGCCTGGGATCTTTACCTCGGGGAGGAAAAGGGAGGAAGAGTGGTTCCCTGGGGGCCAAAGAAGGGCAGAGAATGCCTGGAGGGGAGTTGGGTCACCATAGCCTCTCTCTAGGAACAGCTGCTTCTCCCCCCAATCCCAGGGTCCCACTCTCAATCCCCAAAGAGGTGGCCCTTGTTTACAGTGAGGACTCGGTCACTGTGTCTCTGTTTCCTGAAATATGAATTGTAGCGACCCCAGACTGTAGAGATTTTTATGTGTTTGGGTACATCTGCTGTGTGGGAAAAAAAAAAAAAGAAAAAACTACAAAAACCCTAATTTTGTACATATTGTATTTTTACTATTGAACTGTATTCTAGTGGCTGTTCATGCTCCGAGACTTTAGGTATTGAGACATGAATACTACCCATGTAATAAGCACTTGCCTGGAATAAAATATAAAATGGAAATAAATCTGCACTGAAATCTGAGATGGAGCTGCCAGCCTGCAGCATCTGGGTCATTTCATTCCAAGAGGGCGAGGCCAACAGGGACCTGTTAGCTGGAAGCAGCAACAGGAGGCTCTCCGAAGGCTGAGGCAGGAGGATGAAGGAAGTTGGGTGATGGCCTGAGTAACATAATTAAGACCCTGGTAATGGAGTTCCAGAGGTGGCTCAGCAGACAGCATTTGCTGTTCTCCCAGAGGACCCAGGTTGGGTCTCTGACACTGACATCAACCGGCTCACAGCTGCCTGTGGCTCCAGTTCCAGGGGCTCTGACTCCCTCTTGTGGCCTCCATGGGCACCTGTATGTATGTGACAGATACTCACACATGGATAAGCAGGCAAATGTAAATTAAAAAAAAAAAATCTTTAAACAGCTTGTTAAGGGCACTGACCGCTCTTCTTGAGGAACTAACTTAGTGCCAGCTCCGCTCAGAACTGTAACTGCGGGGTATCTGATGCCCTTTTCTGGCTTCTGTGCAGGCACACAGGAGGTACAGACACACATGCTGGTAAAACACATACCCCTTAACAAAGCATGCTGAGTATGGTATGGTCTAGCATTCCTCTGCAGGGACTAGAGGTGTGCACTAGAGGTAGAGGCAGGTGGATCTATGAGTTTGAGTCAGCCTGGTCTACAAAGTGAGTTCAGGCCAGCCAGAGCTACATAGACCCTGTCCTAAAAGACAACAACAACAAAATAAACAAGGGAATGGTCTGTCCTTACCCCAAGGTGTTTATTTGTTCATTTTAGGACACAAGGCGTCTCTCTGTAGCCTTGGCTGTCCTGGATGTCTCTCTGTAGGCCAGGCTGGCCTCAAACTTAAAGAGATCTGTCTGCCTCTGCCTGCTGAGTGCTGGAAGGCAGCTGCCCAGATACCCTGAGATGTTTGGGGAGCATCCACTAGACAATTTCAGGAAGGATCTGGCTTCACAATCGTGTCCCCATGCCTCAAACTCTTAGACTATAGCTCTAGATCTTCCTTGTGTTTACACAAGGCTGTATATTTCCTCAGTATTTCAAAACATCATCTTGTTTCATTGTTGAACAGCCCAGCAGAGTAAATCAGGTAAGACCTAGTCCTTTTGAGCAGATTAGAAATGGCCAGTGACTTGTTCAAGTCCAGCAGTTGCAGCTCGCTGCTTAGACCTACAACTCTGAGCTCTGTTCACTTGCCTCAGTAAATCTAACCTTAGCTTCAGGCACCTCTGACCTAGCCTTTGGGAATAGAGTGGGCCATAGATAGCAAAGGCTATTCCCCAGGGCCTGGGTACAGATGGTGAGGGGCTTCCAAAGCCACTGACAATTTATTCCACTCTGTGAAGCTGGATGAGGTTGGAGGTCAGAATTCAGGGAGGCAAGTTGGGGAATGAGATGAGGGAGCTAGTAGCTGTGCCAGGCGTGGGTTAGGCAGGCTTCTCCCTGGTTACATCCCTAGGTTTCCTTCCTAGGAAAGTGGGGGAGTGGTTACCCTCAGGAAGACAGTGCTGGTTATAAATGACCTAGATTCCTGTTTTCTGGAGGTTCAGTGCTAAGAAATGTCAGTTCCAATCTTCCACTGCCAGCCTCATCCGCCTTCTGACTCAAGAAGTGTGGGCGCTCTCTACTGGTGGCATCGGGAAGAGCTTTGTCTTGGCCACTGGTATAGTGGGTGAAAGGCTAGGGTGAGGGTTAACACTTGGAGAGTGCTCACTCAGTCTTGGTACTGGGCACTGGGGACGGGATCCAGCTCTTCCCTGGGCATTTCACCTGGTACTTGGGGCTGCAGCTTCAGAATGAGCAGCAAGCCACTTCATTTCATATACTCAGAGCCCCTGCTCTAGAAGAGTACTCACCAGTGAGGCTGTGTCCAGGAAGCTCATTGTACCAGAAGGCTGGCCCAACTCTCCAGACACCCCTTTTGGCCAGAGTCCCCTATAGTGTCTACATGCCCAGCTGGCAGTCTAAGTGGTGCAGGAAGGGTTGGTTTGCCAGACCTTTGGAGAAGGTGGTTGTAGCAGGATTCAACAATCACCCAGACTGTAGACCTGCTAGGGAGGTGAGGAGTGTTTCCCTAGGGGCTTATCAAGTCCGCTTGTACAAGCTTCATGTGTCCCAGTTTTCCTTGGCTAGCTTTGGCCATTAGCCTGTGTTCTGTCTTAACAGCTGGGCCAGACTACTAGTGCTGTGGACTAGAACCCTTGGCTTTTGACAAGCTGGCAGCAGACCATAGGGCTCAGAAAGCAGGACTGGTTGACAGGGAGCTGTTAAAAGATATGACCAGAAGCACTCTGGGTTAGAATTCTGGGGTAGGGAAGGGCAGGACCAGAGTTCTAACCAGGCCCTTTTCATGCCTTTTCAGGAGCTGTACCTCCAGCCACTTCCCCCAGATGCCAGCCTGAGCCAGGCATCTCAGAGATCTGCTCAGTAGATAGCAAGGGGGCTGTGAGAGCTGAAGGCTCTCATTAAGGTCTACTCAGTCTGTTAAGCTGTTTGAGGTGTGGGTTGGCTGGTTGGGGGGGGGGAAGAAGGGGGCAGGGGCAAGGACTTACTCCCAGCTGGGGGCACCACTGATTCCAAGATAAGACCAAGGGGTAAGGTTTGTAGCATTCTGGGTAACTGACTTTCTAACTAGCTTGTGCCATGGAGGCCCGTCTTTAGGAAAATCTTTGGTTCTCATACCATTCTTGCTTTTTTTGAAGCTGTCACCTATTACTGTTGGATCATGGGATGAGCAGAACTACCCAACACATGACAGCTCTGTGTCCAGCCAGTCCCACAAGTAGCCATTAGAGCCTCAGGCATTGCCAAATGCATTTTATTGGTCTATTATATTGAAGAGTATAGTTTCTGAGCAAAACAAAATCAACCAACCAGATGAACATACAAACAAAAAACAAAAACAAACCCCAAACCCCATACACTCTGCTCCTCACAGGGCCAGAGTCACTAAGGCAGGCACACATTTGCCACCATTCTTGGTGGAGGCCAAGGAATCACGAACAACCAGGGTGGGCAATAGGGTGGGCTTGCCCCACACATGCCGTGCAGTATGGGGGCTAGGGAGGGCATGTGCTAGATGCAGAAGGCTGCTGGTCCTTTCTCATGTTTTCCAAATGCAGTCAGTCTTTGGAGCCAGGCAAGGTGTGGCCCCCAGGTCCCAGACCTGGCTTGCACGTGCTTGGGTGGCGGGGATGACAAAATAAGCAGCATGCCTATGCTTTGGGTCAAGGGTGTGCCTTTGGTGACACCCCTGCAAACTCCTGCAAGGGTCTTTCTGGGTTTCCAGGCCTCTCTCAGTGCCCCGAGAAGCATGTGGAAATTGGAGTTGGCCTTGCTTCTCACCAGGGATGAGAATACCCAGGCAATCCCACCTCCCTTGGCCCCAGGAACTCATAGATGTCTAGAACAGGTAATGAGTACCCCGAAACTCAGAGGCCTGTCCTTGGAAGGAGGTTGTGACAGGATTGCTTTCCTACAGAGTCTCCCTGGGGTCCCTCTGGAGAGCAAGCACACTCACCATCCTCCACACCCTCAGTGGGCAAATGTGCTACTTATACAGTCCTGGGGATTATAGTGCATAAAGCAAGGGCAGGGTGAGGGAGTGACACTGTACAGAAATGAGTGGGTGCTCTGTGTGGTGGGTGGGGAGCTCATGGGGTCACTCTGGTGGCCAGAGACTATGGCAGTGCTGCTGAGGTGGGCTGCTGTGACCCAGGGCCCACATCCGGCTGCCCCTGTCTTAGGAGAGCCTGGAAGGTTGCGCAGGTCACCTGGCCCCAGGACATATGCCTGAATAGTTGAGACCACAAAAGGTCTCAGGAGAGATATGGCACAGAGCTCCTTGCTCCATGCAACTCCTGCTAGATGAGGCTCAGGCCACTGTAGACTCCACTAACCTTACTGGACCCCAGGTTGACTGGAAGAGGAATTGGGAAACAGTCCAAGCTGAGGCTGCAGGTGGCAGTGGGGGCATTCTGTTGTTTGAGAGGGAAACAGAGTAGCTGTCCCCCAAGACAGCCACTCTCCCTGTGGCCAACCCTTCCCACCCAGTCATGATCTGCAAACATCCTGACCCCGACCTGCCCTGTAAGGAGGGCGACCACTGCCCATACTCACATCCCAGGCTCTCAGTCACTTTGTTAGGTTATACAGCTAGGTGGGCAGGGTGGGCAGGGGTGAGGGTAGGGGATGTGGGGTGAGGCAATCTGGGCTGTGCTGACCTCCGCCTCTCCCTGCTGGAGCTCAGGGGCCTGGTACCTGGGCTCTCCACTTCGCAGCCTCTGGCTGCGGCTCTCACTTGGTGTCTATGAGCATCTGCACCTTGTGGACGAGGTCCCGGGCAATTCGCAGGATCTCCTGGGCATCATGACGTTCGGCCCGCTCTGGGGGTAACATGGGTAATTGTGGAGAGGCTGGGAGGAGCCCTGTGGCTAATAACCTTGCTTGGTTTCTACCTGCTATGCTCTTGATATCTGCCTATGGGGGTAGGCAACCTAGAATTCCTGAAAGCCCTCCAACCCTACCCAGTCCAGGATTTGGCCCCCCATACCCTGTTGGGGGTGGAGGGAGCCAGAATAGCTGGATCAGCTCATACCATTGAAGAACTTAATGATGTCAGTGAAGTCCATGTTGTTGTCACGTATAATCTCTCTGTAGGCCTCCACCAGGGCCAGGGCGATGAACAGGACAAAGTGCTCTGATGAGATGTGCCTGGCAGCCCAGATGACCTCCCACACTGCAAACACGTCCTCATACAGCAGCTCTGGGGACAGCAAGGAGCTGGTACTTACCATCCCAGGCACAGGGCTTGGTGGAGACACATGGAGTCAGCTTCAGCAGCTGGATTCTCCCCAACACACACACACACAGCCTGGTTCAGCCTAGATCCAGAATGGCCATTCTATCCCCTACCCCAGAACCGGTCTATCTCCTACCCTTGTCTGGTTATTTCTGCAGAATTTGTGTGACACTCCCTACTTTTAGTGTTCAGGGAAGGTGTAGTTTGAACAAGGTTCCAAAGACTATTGCCTGTGACAAAGTGTGCTGCCTGTGCTATGGAGATGCCTCACAAGCATGCAAGAAAGCACGGGCCCAGACAACCTTAGTAAAACTCAGGCTAAGCACACAGTGCGCAGTGACGTTAATACCAATGACTTAGGGGAAGAGGGCTCTCCTGCTGCCTGACCTCGGTCCCATGATCTTGCTATGTAGCTGACATTCCTTTAACTGTCCTGTTGCAGCCTCTAGAGTGCTGGGATTTGTAGGCATGTGCCATGATGCCCAGCCCCACCCACTTCTTACCTCTTTTAAAATCCAGCAGGAACCAGCGGTAGCAGAAGTAGAAGTGGGTATAGTCTCCATTTTGATGCATGAGCTCGAACAGCTCCGAGTCCAAGATCTCATGGTGAAGAGGGAGAGATACTGACCGAGCTGCTTCTCCGCCACCCTCCCCACCACCCAGGGTCTACCTCAGCCATTCCACTGCACTGCCATACCTACCCACTGGCAGCTGTGTCCTACTGTCCTTGTTCATCTGTTCCCCCTCGCCCTCTCCCCTCCCCTTGCTGCATTCTTTTTGCAGTTACTCCAGTTTCTGTGCATTTGATTTAATCACCAACCCACTTCTCACCATAACACACAGGCACAAGCATGTGTGCCCATTGCTACTCAGTTTGTAACACAGACAGCAGTACTTCTGTGTGGTGCTAGGGATGCATCCCAAACCTAGGGCTTTTCAAGTGCTAGGCCAGCACTTTGCCTGAACTAGAGCTTTGTTTTTAAAAATTTAAATTAATTCATTCTTTTAATGATTTTATGTACAATGGTGTTTTGCCTGCATCTGTGCCTGAGGGTATTGGATCCCCTGGAACTGAAGTTACAAACAGTGGTGAGCTGCCCTGTGGGTCCTGGGAATTGAATGTGGGTCCTCTGGAAGAGCAGCCAGTGCTCTTAATCACTGAGCCATCTCTCCAATCCCCAACTAATTAATTCAGCATTTGTATATGTGTGCCTACATGTGTTCATGGGTGAACATGGGCGTGTGGGCACACTATGTGTGTGTACTGACCAGGGGACAGCCTCAGGCGTCATTCCACTGGTGCTATCCACCTAGCTTTGTTACTTTTTGAATACAAGGTCTTTCACTGGCCTGGAACTCAAGTAGTCTAAGTTGTCTGGCCTGGGGATCCACCTGTCTCCCCCTTCCCAGCACTAGGATCATAAGCCATTGTGTGGCTTTAAGAAGAAAAGGAAACTACTGGTCCTAGGTATCAAACTGAGCTCCTTGACTAACTAAAAAATCAGCCCTGTTGACTTACTGTTTATTATATTCATTTGAGATGGGTTCTCACTCTGTAGCCTAGGCTCACCTTGAATTCATAGCAACCCTGATCCTGCCTCAGTCTCCCACGTGGTGGAATTTCAGGCATGAATTGTGATGCCCAGCTACTTTTATTAATACATGCATTTGAATGTGTGTATGTGTGAATTAATTTAATTAATTTTAAGATATCTCATATAGTCAGGGCTGGCCTCAAACTCACCATGTAGTCAAGCTGGCCTTGATCTCCCTGCCTCCATATCCTAAGTGCTGGGAATACAAGCATGTGCCTGGGAGCAATGATTTTTTTTAAAATGAAGAAAATTTAGCTATAGCTGATGGTGCATGCTAACAATCTCCACACTCAACGAAGCAGAGGCAGGAGGATTGCTGCAAATTCCAGGCCAGCCCCCTAAGTAACTAACTTTGTGAAATGAGTTTCCTTGTAAAGGACATCTCTAGCCTCCTCGTGGCTGATGAGCAAGTCTAGCCGAGCCCAGCCCATAGGCAGTTGCAGCACTCACCTGGATGAGGGAACGCATGTTGGCAAAGTGGGTGTCCATGGCACCCCCATTGGGGAAGTTTTGACTCATCCTCTTCATGAGGTGGCTAAAGCAGCTGTAGGCCAGCTGGTCTGCAGTGAGATGGGATGAGGCCCCGTGACTCCAGGGCAGACTGGCTAACACTCCCAGCCGTCTGGACCTGGCCAGCACCCCTTCTCCCACTTCGTCACTCTGAACCCTGTTCCACGTTGGGAAGCCTTGTACCCCATCCCTTACCGTCATCCAGGATGACCAGGAGAGGTGCCAGGAGGTCACACATGCCCTGCACGTAGCCCACTTCCAGGTGCTCCCACACATAGCTGAAATGCCAGGGGTGAACACTGTGGCTGTGTCATTCTCTTTTCTTGGGGATTGCTATGGACATGGCCCCTAAAACATTTTGTTCCCCACGAGTCAGCCTTTCTTTCTACAATTCTAAAACATTTACTGTGGCTCTACCGTATGAGGCAGTGGTAACGACCAACAGCCCTTGTCCCCAAGGTACTTCAGTAGAGGACTTGGTGAGGGCAACAAAAAGCCACCACAGTTTGGTGTGAAGGGCAGGGGAATCAAAACAGCTAAGTGTCTGAAAGACCGCTAGGATGAAATGGGATGTGGGTGCTGCAGACGGAGGATGCAGTGGGTGGGGGCGGTGCTGCAGGGACAGCGCTCCAGACAGAGGATGAGACAGTATAATAGGTGAAACCATGACCGGACTGGGTCCCCACACCTCCCCATCCTGCCCCCAATGGCACCTGCACATGATGTCTCTGAGCCTCTCGAGGTTGGGGGTTGTGAAGTACCAGTAGTTTCGGTCACATCTCTGCACATCCTTGTCTATGCGGTGCAGATTTAAGGCCACGGTGTCCAGTAATTCTATCTGGAAAAGTGGTTGTCCCTCAGAGGTGAGGGTGGCCAGCCCCTCCTAGGTTGGGGCAGGAGGTGGTACCCAAAGAAAACCCAGCCAACAAGGACCCCAGAGCTCTGAGAACAGGGGTCTCTCAGTGATGCTCAAAGAGCCCTTTCGAGATAGCTACACCACCCACGCCCCCCTTGCAGTCAGGTTTCAGGGTGTCAGGACTCCTGGAGCCACTGACAGTAGTGCGAGGGAGCACCAGGGAGCACCCACGTACAGTATAGGCTGCAGCACACACAGCTGCGAGCTCCTCCCCTGCTTCAAGCTCACTGGCAGGTGCAAGCTTCTGGCCTGGTTCATGGGGCTCAGAGACAGTGTGGGCTGCAGTGGTGGGTCCTTCGGAGGAGCCTTCTTCCCCACCACCATCCTCTTCAAAGCCCACACTCTGTGCCTCATCTAGGCTGGACTGGATGCCTGAGGCCACGGAGTAGTTGCGGGAGGAAGGCAGCCCCGAGTCTGGGGAGTCAAACTCCACTGACTGCTGCTCTGCCATGCCTGGAGTCCCAGTTGCTGGTTCCTGCTCCTGCTTTGGTCTGGAATCTTCAGGGTCCTGAGGCCCTGGGGGCTCTAGGTCATCCACAGAGATAAACACCTGGGGGGGAGTAAACAGGCGGCTCCATCCAACACTCCAGGGTCTTCCCTGGATCAGAATAGAGCTGGGAAGGAGAATTTTCTTCATACTCCCTCCTCCCACCCCTGACTCCCAATACTACAGTTCCTGGGCACCAAACCTGCTTCAAATCCAGCCAGCCAAAAGAAGAAACAAGGCTTTGGGCAAAAAAAGACAGGCTGTGCCTGTGCAATGTACTCCATAGCTTCTGAGAACTGCTACAGGAAGGGGAGCAGAGGCCTAAGTTTTTTGTTTTTTCAAGACAGGGTTTCTCTTTGTAGCCCTGGCTGTCCTGGAACTCATTCTATAGATCATCCTTTTTTTTTTTAAAGAGATTCATTTTTTATTTTAAATTATGTGTCTGCATGTTGGTTTTTGCACCTGAATGTAGGCACTTGCTGAGGCCAGAGGCATTAGGAACCAAACTCTACAAAAGCATTATGTCCCCTAGCCCTGCATATGTGATCTTAGTAGCTGAGCTCTCTCCGTTCCCTAGGCCCCAACTCTTGGTAGCCAGTTTGAGCTCACTGTTGTTCTACAAAGACCTGAAGTCACAAAGGAGCCAGGGAGAGCTGCCCCAGTGTCTTGACATTGCTGCTGGAGCGTGGTGAGGAGAATAAACTGCAGGTTTTAGGAAAAGCAAGTTCTTTATTCTTGGTATTGAATGTTGAGCAGACAAGACAGGAAAACTTCTGTAGCAATACCAAGTCAGTTATGTTAGTCTTCAGACAAAGTGCAGAAGTAGAAGGAAACAATCCACTGACTGCTGGACGCTTGCCATAGAACAAGTCCGAGGGGAAATAACACACCCATGCACTGCCTTTGCCTTTTCTTTTTCTAATCCCTTAGACAATGCAGTCTAAGGGATGCTAAAAGTTTTCATTCTAGGTAAGAAATCTGAATGACTGGGTAAAGTCATACTTGTGAAACTTGGTAGCCCAGGCTGGCCTCAGCCTCCAAGTAATGTGGGTAGAGTATGCTACCACAATAGGCGCAGACTTGTCTTTATGTACTTGTTATTACTGTGTGTCTATTACTGTGTGTGGGGGTGGTGGTGGTGGTGGTGATGCATGTGTCATAAGCCATACAAGGCCAGAGGGCAATTTTGTGGCCCTCCTTTTTACCTGAAAGTAGGTTTTGGGAATCAAACTCAAGTCATCAGAATTGTGCAGAAACTGCCTTTACCTGCTGAACCGTCTCACACTCCCAGACGCAGGATTTTACGCAAACCATAGCACAAAGTGTGCTCATGAGCAAGGGATTAAGAACAGAGTGCATGGAGAGGGAGAGGGTATCTTGTTAGTTTGGACATTTTAAAGACATATTTATTTTATGTATATGTGTGTCCTGTCCACATGTATGTGTGCATCACATGCAGGTAATGCCCTTAGAGGTCAGATGCCCTGGAACTGGAGTCACAGATGGTTATAAGCAGCCATGTGGTTGCTAGGAATTGAACCCAGGAACTCTGGAAGAGCAGCCAGTGCTCTTAACTGCTGAGCCATCTCTCTGACTGAAGTTATATTCTTTGAAGTCTTGCTCTACCTTATATTTTGTTAGCATTCATGATTAGTAAAGTATAAAGAACAAACTTTATCTAAAGAAGCCTTTTCTATTTCTTTGGTTTTTGTTTTTTTTAAATAGGGACCAGTGTAACCTAGGATGGCTCTGATTCTGCTATGTAGCTAAGGCTGGCCTTGAATTTTTAATCCTCCTACTTCTACCTCTAGAGTACTGAGACTTCAGATGTGAGATATGAGACAAGCCTGGCTTTTTAATATTAATTTGTTAGTTTAGCATTCAAAGTAATGGGCTTCACCATGGCATCTTCACAGTTGTGAGTCATATTTTGGAAAGAGACAATTTGAAGCGGGAGGAACCACAAAATGGGGGCTGGAGAGATGGCTCACTGTTTAAGACACTTGTTGCTCTTCAGCACCCACATGGTGGTTCTTGATCATCCATAACTCCAGTTCTGGGGACTCTAATGCCCTCTTCTGACCTCCACAACCACCAGGCACACATGCAGTGCATAGACATACATGCAGGCAAAACACTTATACACATAAAAATAAATAAATCTTAAAAACAGAACCACTTGTTGGCTGAGCATTGTTGTACAAAACTTTAATCCCAATACTTGGGAAGCAGAGGCAGGTGGATCTATCTCTGTGAGTTCAAGGCTATCCTGGTCTACATAGTGAGTTTCAGAACTACAAAGTGAGATCCTGTCTCAATAATAAATAAACACAAGAATAAAAACAATTTATGCCAGGTAAGTATGTAGAGCCTGCCTGTAATCCCAGCTAAGGGGACTGGGGCAGGGGGCAGTTAAGGCCAATTCAAGAGAGAAGGGGCTGGAGAGAAGAAAGAAGAAAGGTAGGGAAAGGAAACTCAGATATGGGTGGGGCGGCAGCAGCGGGCCATGATCACTACCTGCTGGTCTCAAGGCAGAAGTGCAAGGAAGAGAATCAGCAGGAAGAGTATTCTATGAATGTTCTCCCTACCTCTGTCTGCAGTTACCCCCACATCCACGAGTGCTCTCCCTACCTCTGCAAAGTTACTTCTATAAGGTGACAGAAAACTGCATGGAAAGGAACCTGCCAGTGGACAGCAATGGCTCTCTAAGTGCCCCTCTGTTCTTTGGCCAACAGCTTTCCATAAAGCCTCTTCAATCAGAGGAATCGGAACAGAGAAGTCTTGAAACTGAGGCCAGATACAGGATACTCTTGCTCAGAGACACTGACCTCATCAGAAGCGGATGCAGTACTGAACTCATGGGAACCCACGGCTACCTCCCATTTTCTCTACAAGGAGGGAGAAGCTCCCCCAAATTCCAAAAGATCCATTTCCCCCTACTATTCTATTCAAATGCAGCACAAAGAAGTTGTGTTTGTGTGAAAGCACCGGTTGCCCATTCTTCAGTTGAAATTTTGAGACACTGATACGCGAAGCTTCTGAACAGGCCCCAACTGCTAGTATTGGAGGCTAGCCCCAATCTCAGGACCCTTGTGCCTGAAAGATCTGTGGGCCCCACCAGCCCTCCCCACCAAGCCCTTTCCCGAGTCTGGCTTACATCATTGCTGATGGTGGAATCTCGGTGTACCAGGCGCTGCACGTGGCTGTCGATGCTGCTGCCCGAGGAGAACTTAGTGAGCGTGGCTGGATGCGCCTCCCGCTGCCTCACTACCACCTCACAGGCCTTCCACTCTGCCAGCACCTGCTGGTACCTCACTGCCACCGCTGTATCCACCTGTGTTCAGACCACACCGTGACCATGAGGGGAGGGTGCTCTAAGGCCTCCTCCTCAGGGCTGGGCAGGCACTGGAACTTCAGCCCTGGAGGGGACGCAGAAGCTAAGATGGCTGGACTGGAGCAGGGCCTCGGGTGAGGGACATGGGGGTGCCCTGCTACCGCTACCACCTTCCTCTGCTATTGCTAGCTGTGGGAGTGGGGCTGGGCTTCCGAGGCTCCTTCGCTGGGGTTGCTTGCCCAGCTGCTATTTCCTTGGTTCTGTAGGAACAGGTTCTCTTACCTGCTCCATCTCCTTCTTGCTCATGCCAAACTTGTAGTGGCCAAGCAGGAAGGGCCAGACATCCTTGCGAATCTCATGTTCCACACCGCCACAGTACACCTGCCGCAGCAGCTCCAGCTCCTTGTAGTTCTGAGGGACCCAGAGGGTAAAGACTGTGCAGCCTCCAGTTACTGTGGCCCAGTAGCTAAGCTACATCCCAGGGAGAGCTGGGCCTGCACTTGAGCAGCTTTACTGAGCCCGGGAACACCCTGCTTGAGGCAGCCATATTCTTCTGTTCCATGGTTGTAGCTATAAGAGGCCTTGTCTCACCTCCTTCCTCACACAGCAGGACAAAGCTTGTCAGATCTCAGATCAATATGGAAGTAGATTGGATTCCCAGCCCAGTCCCTTCCCATTCAGATGAGATTCAGCCATACATCTACAATGCAGGTCACCCCATGGCATCAGTCTCACCTATCTGCTCAATGGCCTACCATGTTTTACACAAACGACCATTAAGTTTAGAGCAGGCAGCTACATGTAACTTGCTGCCCAAGTCCCCATCCCACAGCCTCTACCCCGGGGAGCCCCATTTGCACCTTTTTGTCCTTTTGATACTTGCTCCACACATCCTTGGTAAGGCCCCCTGAGGCCCCTGGGGGCCTGTCTGGTGGAATAATGTTGTGATGCACCAGTGCTGACAGGTGGGTCCTCACTGTGGACAGGTGGCGACAGTATGCCAGCCCTACAATGGGCAAGAAGGAGGCTGTGACTGAGGTGCTTCCCCACCCCCAACCCCTCAGAGCCCCACCTCACCACACACTCACAGCCATAGAAGGCCCGGGACACAATCTGCCTCTTCATGCTCTCACACAGCAGCCTGAGGGGCAACCTGTGGAAACATCCTGGCTCAGAGGGAGGAGACTGTAGCCCACTGGACTGACATTGCAGCTTCAGGGTGCAGGGGCAGGCAAGATGCTGGGGACTGTGTGGAGAGTCGGACATGTAGCTTGGCAGTATGGGAGCGCTGGCCATCCTTGATGTTGCTATTGGGGTCCCGACTGAAACTGACTGTGAAGCTTTTTTTCTCCTAAGACAAGGTCTCTCTGTGTAGCCCTGGCTGTCCTGGAACTCACTCTATAGACCAGGCTGGTCTTGAACTCACAGAGATCCGCCTGCTTCTACCTTCTGAGTGCTGGGGTTAAAGATGGGTGCCACCACTGCCCAGCACTCCAGTGAATCTTGATTTCCTTATGTATAAATGGAGACACTTCAGGGTCAACAGAAATGGCAGGTTAAAAATGAAGTGACAGATGAAGGAGACTATCCAGTCAATGGGTCCAAACTGTTCCATGTTGTTTTCAGACATGGTAGTACTAAGTGTTCCAGACACACGGCTTGACAGTGGGGCTATGTCCATAACAGGAAGGTGAGCAGAGTATAGCATCTATTATGTGGCGGCACAACTCTAGGCATTCACGTGGTCCTCGCCTGCTTTAGGAAGGAAGTGCATCACCCCTTATTGCAGGGGAGAAAACTGAGGTTTAGAAACATAGAAGCACCAGGCTTTTAATCTCAGTACTCGGGAGGCAGAGGCAGGTGGATCTCTGTGAGTTGGAGGCCAGCCTGGTCTATAGAGTGAGTTCCAGGACAGCCAGAGCTACACAGTGAGACCCTGTCTCAAACAAAACAAAATGAAACAAAAGCAAAGACAGAGGCTCACAAAGACTCAGCAACTTGCTGAAGTCATGTAGGTAGCATAAATGAGATTTGAATCCAGGTCTGTCCAATTTAAAGAGGCCACCCTGACACGCCAATGGCAGCGCCTATAAGGACAGAAGGATAAATGTGGATATGCATTAACAGGAGGCTAGTGCCCATCCTTCCCACTCACCTGTCAGGAATACAGCTGCAGTGACTGGGGGTTGCATATGGGGAGCTACTGGAGGAGCAGGAAAGGCAGGAGGAGCCCTGGCTACACAGGGGCTCTAGGTGCCAGGCTGTCAGGTTGGGTCCAAAACCCTGCATCTCAATCATGTCACCAGCATCTGAGGGCAGGAAGGGGCCAAGGTCAATGCCTGGTAGGCTTCCTCCCCCAAGTGCCCTGCAGCATGCCCACCTCTGCCCAGAGCTGCAGATGAAATCACCCATTGGTAGAAATTCACAAGGTGGTGCCTGTGTGGTTGAGAACCCAGAGATGTAGATGGTAGGAGGGTGCCTGACACTGCCCAGCTTCCCCTGAGCCTGGAGAAGACGGAAGGAAGCTTTTCCCATGTAATGGAATACTGGGACTGCATGGTGGGTATTTGTCTACCCACCTCCACCAATGCCAGAGAACATATGCTTTCCTAGAGGAGAGGTTAGAAGAGCAAAGGCCTTCACTCCGCAAACACTGCAAGTTAGCCTTAGCCTTTCAGGCTCAGCCTGTTTCTTCCTGAGATGCTCAGGGACATGCTTGGAAGCCCCAGCATTAATAACTAAAATCCCTGAGGGAGCCTCATGTTATCTTTCTCACTACCCTTGACTATCCAAGTTCTGGTGGCCAGTGGCTAAGTGGAAACAGTGCTTCCTGCCCAAACCAGACACCCTGAGGCCTACTCTGAGGGCACTTAGCATGGTAGCTCTTGTGTGAGCTGGGATGGAGGGGAACTTCCCAGAGCTGGCAGGGTGGAAGTGGTGTCTGGATACATGGACCCAGTGGTCCACCACACCAGTCATAGCTGACCATGCCACAGTGCAGCATCATAGACAGAAATGTCTCAGCCATCCCTGCTGATCTAGATTAGAACCAGGTCAAGACTCTTAAAAGTTTCTAGGGCCAAAATGGGACCGAACACTGTTCAGGGTTGATATTCGCCAGGAGCCACAGAGATGAAACACGGTGAAGGTGGCAAGTGAAAGACTCTGGTATCACCATGAGGGAGGGAGGTGCAGAAAGAGTGAAGAACGAAGAGAGCTATGTACTGAGGTCTTTTCAGCAATGGTTTTCCAGGACTGCATGGTGGGTATTTGTCTACCCACCTCCACCAATGCCAGAGAACATATGCTTTCCTAGAGGAGAGGTTAGAAGAGCAAAGGCCTCCACTCCTGCAAACACTGCCAGTTAGCCTTAGCCTTTCAGGCTCAGCCTGTTTCTTCCTGAGATGCTCCTGGGTCAATGCTCTTCACCTTAATTCTCCAGGAAGGAGCTGAACCAGCCAGCATTGCACACTCTACATGTGACAACCCAGTGCAGACAGCTGGAGCTCTGGAGTGACTGGGTGAGTGACTGGTGAGACAGCAGGCTGGACAGGGGTCTGCTGGGTCAGCTTTGACTCTGACTCTCTCCTCTGAGCATGAGGAAATCTAACAAGAGACCCTGACTCCTCACAGTCTGGAGGCCGAGGCCTGGTGGTTTTGGATTCCCAGACTCCAGCTCTGGGTGTGCCTTGGTGGAGAGGGCTGAGCTGATTTCCCTCCTGTCCCCTCAAGGGCTGCCTTGCCTTGTTCCCCCACTCCCCCACCCATGGGTAGGATTGTGTCAGCATCTGGCCCTTCAGCTCCACCAGGAGGCAAATTAAGGGAGTATACTTGGTAGGGGGCTGCGGCTCTGGGAGTGAGGGGTTGCAAGCCATGCTGAAGACTTTGGGAAGAGCAGAAGAGCAGGAGAGGATAGGTTCAGGTAGTGGGGATGGGAGCCTAGCTCATGCTCCTGCAGCAGATAGGAGGCCAGGTGTGGGAGGAGCCAAGGGGAGGGGTGGAGGTGAGTGGGTGGGGAGGAATCAGCCCAGCCAGGCAGATAGCAGGCAGCAGGCAGGGATGGTGACAGGTGCAGAGGGTGGAGGATGGGCACAGAGGGAAACAAGCTCATGCCCAGAAAGCTGGGCCCAACCAAGGCACATCTCCTGGGTCAATGCTCTTCACCTTAATTCTCCAGGAAGGAGCTGAACCAGCCAGCATTGCACACTCTACACTGTGACAACCCAGTGCAGACAGCTGGAGCTCTGGAGTGACTGGGTGAGTGACTGGTGAGACAGCAGGCTGGACAGGGGTCTGCTGGGTCAGCTTTGACTCTGACTCTCTCCTCTGAGCATGAGGAAAGTATAAAGCAAACAATCAAGGTGGGTGAACCCCACAGCCCCTAGGACTCCGAGTGAAAGGTGCCTGGCCTGGAGCAAAATTAGAGTGAACAGCATCTCTGCTCTGTGGGGGGCAGCGGGAAATCGAGGGGGAAGGAAGAGACCTGGACACCCGGCCACTTGAATCACATGCACAAGTCAAGCATGTTGCAGGCCTGAAAAAGCAATGGCTGCAGAACTCAACAGTGTTGTCATTATGGACTGGAGTGCAGAGGGGAGCTCCCATCCCCCATCCCTACTCCCCACTTCTTCTCATACCTGGACCTCTCCCCCAAGTACTGGGGGCACGGGGATATACTGTGGGCTCATCTAATCCCTAAATTCTTTAAAAGGACACCCAGGCTACTTCCAAGGCCTCTGGACCCCATGAGCTTGGAGATTTGTCTGATCTCAGAGGCCACAGTCAGTGGTCTTTTTTTCTTCTGAGATCACAAGTTGCCTGGCTACCTTCAAACTCCTTATGTAGCTAAGGCTGACCTTGACCTCCTAGGCCCTCCTCCCTTCACCCACTAAGTGCTGGGATTACAGGAGTGTGCATCACTCCACCCAGCTGTCAGTGGCCTTTCTATTGCCAAGAGGCCAGTTTGCAGGGCAGTGAGTCCAACTGTCCCAAACTACTCAAGGCCAGTTAACTTGTAAACAAGTAGTGCTGTTCAAGTCCATGATGCAAAGAGCTAGATGGCAAGTGTATGTCAGAAACCTAAAGAGTTGGATATTCCATGGCCTACAGGACTGGGAAGGAAGGCAGACCTGTGGCAGGAAGAGCAGCTGCAGGGTTGGCTGAGGGGTGTTGGGCCATGGGCCTGGCTGGCAGGAATAGGAGTCATTATTACTGGTTGAGTGACTTGGCTGTGCCCCTTAGAAGAACTCTGTAGAAAGTGTAAGGAGAGAATTAGAAGGAACAGCATCTCTGTAAGGAGTGTAATATATCTGGTCCCTTCTGTAAGAACAAGAACTGACTGACTCTGGCATAAACATGGTGGGGTCTGGGGGAATTCCCTAGCAGCTAGGAGGTAACCTAGTTTCTGCTTCTCTGTCCAGCCTTTCCTGGAACCCATCTCTAGCCCATATAGGGCCCTGGGTTGATGGCTCTTCAAAGAGTGGGGCTCCTTCTCACCAAGACAGCTGTGTTAAAAAAGAATTTTGTGGGCAGATGAATGTTCAGACAGTATTGTGCTGTGTTGTTTCCAGGGAAGGCGATCCCTGCCACCATGATGTTGGGGTCCAGAGTACAGGACACCTGGGTAACATCACTGGCATGGCACCTGACACCAATGAGAAAACTGAGCCTGGAGATGTTGAGATACTTGCTGAAACCCATAGTGAACCAGGGCATGTGGGGCAGGAATTCGAGTTACTGCTGGGAGCCTGTACCAGTTCCTGGACCCCCTGTAGTAAGTATGTCGAGCTTCATGCAAAGCACTATAGCCCTCATTGAATGCTGGGAAGACCAATCCTTGGGGTCTCCTCTCACGGTGACCCTCACCCCTCACCTGACCTGTCCAGCTCCTACCTTTACCTCCCATCTTGTTAAGACATAGTTAGAAGCACAGGGCTGCAGCTGGCAGGAGAAAAAGGAAGAGGCCTCTGTCTGGCATCTGTCAGCTTGACTGGCAGGAATAAGGCTCTGAGAGCCATTCAGGCCCCTAAGAAGTGAGTTATCAGAGAGCCAGCCCTCCTCCCCCAGTGGCTCTTTCTCTTTCAGCCTATGGCCCCCTCTCTCAACAGAATCATTTGCTCTGTGTGTCCCCTCTCCTTGCCAGTACATGTCTGGTGTCCTCACTGATCTGCCTTCTGACAGAAGGAAATGGCCTTGCGTGCAAGTCCCCTAATGCCAACACTGCTGTTTGAGCCCCTGCAGTGGGTGGCAAGTGGGCCCAGGGGGGTTAGGGTGGAGGATGAGGTGAGTCAGGGATGGGGAGGGATAAAAACCTTTCATCAGATTGGGAGCTGTGAGGTTCCGCGAGCAGATCATTGAGAGCATCGCGTGTAGTTTATCCTCCTCTTCCTCATCATCGTCCACCGAGGCCGCACGGCTGGCCGCTAGGTGGTGGTAGTTAATAGTGACTGCTCAAAGAGAATAGCGAGAGAGGCAGAGGCATGAGGACCCTAGTCCCTGGGGAGGAGAGACCAGCTGCCCTCCTTGAGGTGAAAGGCATGGAGACTGGGATCACCTTGAACCTGAAAGGCAGAGAGGAGGGAAGGGGCAGCAGGGGAAGAGGGTTGCCCTAAGAGCCTTCTGCTGGTTATTAGGAGAGGATGGAAGGCTTGGGAGCTGGGAGGTGGCTACAGAGCTCCACTGTTTAGAGAGGTCTTCTCTAGGAAGAACAGAAGAAAGGGGTGTATGTGTGTGTGTGTGCACGCTCACATGTGTAATACACATGCCTCAAGCACAGGCACGCCTAGGAAATCACCAGTCCTGACTAAGGTTAGGTAGGTCTCTGGCCAGATGGATCCCAATCTTTCTTCAGCTGTTACGTGAACCCAGGAGAGTCTGTTGAAGGATCTCAAGAATTTATTTAGGTATTTATTTAGGGATGGATCGAAATCCTGCAATAGCTGTCACGGTCAGGCTGAACTTAACTTAGAGATGACCCCAAGCCCCTCATTTTAGAGTATAAATTCAACCTTCTTCTTCCACAGTCCCCTCAGAGCCATCCTTGAGGAGCAGGAGACACTCAACTGAGTTTCAGCTCCTGATGCCTGGCTCACCCTCTAGGGAGAAGTCCTTATAATGATGTGATCAGAATGGAAAGTGTCATGGATTGAAGGAGGGAAACAGGCTGCAAATCGAAACCAAGCCAAGCCTGAGGTGAAATGGGAGTCGACAGCATTCTGGCTGTAGCTGTCTCGTCTGGCATACCTGGGAGGAATAGAGTCCCCCAAGCCCCGGTCCTCCAAGTCTATTTGGACCATTTGTGCCATAGCTATCTGTATGAAGTCTGGGTCATCTACCCATCAACAAAGACATGTAACTACGGACAACTTTCTGGCACAAGTTAGGAAATGCAAGGAGGGATAGGTGGTTTGGTTGGCAGCAATCACTGTGGACTGAAAGATTCCATGACCTCACTCTTCAAGAAATGTAAGTCTGGTGCAGAGAATCCCACAGGTGGCAGCATCACTGAGCGGGAAGAGCATTGAAGCTGACAGGAATTTATCCATAGACGCCCCAAAGCCCAGGTGTGCGGCAGGAGCCTTAGAGCCCAGCCACCTCAGATCCCAGCCCTCAACATCCAAGCTGCAGGTTTCACCCTCTTCAGATGTAGCCCTTGCTTCTAGATCAGGAGCTGGCTTGAGGACTTTCACTGTCAAAGAAGCACAGTTCCTGTGCCCAGGCTAGTTCCTTAAGGCTGGATGGTGGGGCTAAAGAAGGGTGGAGTATTCGCTATCTTTCATTTCAGCCTGAAGAGAAAGGGAGAGATTCCCACCTTCTTTTTTTGTTTGTTTGTTTGTTTGTTTGTTTTGTTTTGTTTTTTTGTTTGTTTTTTCGAGACAGGGTTTCTCTGTGTAGCTTTGGAGCCTATCCTGGCACTCGCTCTGGAGACCAGGCTGGCCTTGAACTCCCAGACATCCGCCTGCCTCTGCCTCCCAGTGCTGGTATTAAAGGCGTGCGCCACCAACGCCCGGCGAGATTCCAACCTTCTATTAATATTTCTGGTCTCCTTTCTTTCAGCATCATGGCATGAAATATAACTAAGAAACTTGTATGGTGATGCCTGGGTCTACTGAGCTGAGAGCCTCAGGGTGATTGGGGGGAAGACAACTAAGCACAAGACAGGGATGATCTGTGAGTGAAAGATTCAGTGAGGAGACTGTAAGAGATGAACCTCTTGTCTTAACCTGACCCAAGTGACACAGTGCACCCACACACCCTGGGCATTCTCCACAGGGAACATAGGGACACTCACTGTGCTCGTGCCTGTGCCCGGGGTAGATGATCCGGAACACGTAATCTGTGGCCCGTCCTACACCCAATTCCTCCACGTCGACTGACCGTATGCTGCTGCGTTTCCGTAGCTTGGGGAAAACCTTGCCCTGCAGAGGGAGTGGGTGGTCAGCTTGTCCAATGAACATTCCCACCCAAAGCTGTTCCTGAGAACTGTGTGCTGGGAAGGAAGAGAGGAGGCCTTCACCCAGCCCTGCACCCAGAGCCTCCCCTACCAAGGTACCTTTCCCTGCTGGGTCCACAGCGGGGGCTCAAGCTGTCCACGAGGCAGCAGCCCATTCTCCAGACATGACAGAAAGGACAGCAGGTGTCCTCCCTGTGGGAAGTGCAGTGGCGGCCTCTGGATGCCATCCTGGCTCACCAGCACAAGCGTGCCACCGCTCTCTGGTGGGGGTGAATGCCCACAAGTGAGGCTGGGGCCCGTCTTGAGACCTCCCAAGCCATCACCCTGGCCCAACTGGTGACATTTCCCAGGCTAGAAAGGAGGGTAGACAGGCTAGGACATGCCTTGGGTGCTTCATTAATAGGAACAGTAGAGGGCTGACAAGGTGGCTCAGCAGGCAAAGGTGCCTGCTGCACAGCCTGACAATCTCAACTTCAGTCCCATCCCTGGGACCCACATGGTGGGAAGAGAGAAGTGACTCCTGCAAACTGTCCCCAGGTCTCCATGTGTATTGTGGTGCAGGTGTGAACTTGTGTACTTACACACATTCATACACTAAATAATGTCCAAAAAATGAAGCTGGAGAGGTGGTTAAGAGCCCTTGGTGCTTTTGCAGAGGACCCAGGTTCAATTCCTAGCACCCATATGGTGGTTCACAACTGTCTGTAATTCTAGTTCTGGGGATCCAATGCCCTCTTTTGGCCTCCATGGGCACCACACATGCATATGGTGCATACACACACACACACACACACACACACACACACACACACACACACTGAAATAGCCAACACATAAAGTTTTTAAAAAATAATTTAAACATAAAAAAAATGACAGTGGGAGTACTGGGAGTATGGCAGAACACATGTTTAGCCTGCACCATGCCCTGATTCTGATTCCCAACACTACAAAACAAGGGCATTGGGAGGGACACACACAGTAAGTGTGACAGGCCCCATGCACAGTGCAAAACAGCAAAGAGGTGTCTGCTCTCCCACCTCTGTGCCTTAAGACAAGCAGACTCACTTTGCTGGTGACAGTGGATGCAGACGATCTGACTGAAGGGTACCACCAGGGCATAGTCCCAGTAAACACTGAAAAGGAACCATATGGTGTCACTATGTCAACTGGTCTATCATCCCCTGAAACTATGTTGAAGATAGGGCAGCCAGAGCCAAGCAGTAACTTTGGCCAGTCCTGTCCCTCTAAGTCTCATGCTGTTTTCCTGGCACAGAGCCTAGCAGTCTTAGCTGTCCAGCACTTGGCTTGTGCAAACCCCTCCATGGCCAGGCGTGGCTCAGTCTCAAAGGGCTTGGGAATCACTCCAGCAGCCTCTCCCTGTAACTCTTGGCATTGGATGAAGAGTAAGGCTTGGCCCTTGGAGTCTGCTTTGTTTCTCTATCCCCTTCCCTGGGACCAAGCTTCTATTCCCTCCCCTGCTTCCTGAGAACAGTTGTAAAACCTCTACCTCTTTTCTAGCTCAGAGTCCCCGAGAGTCCCATTCATGAGTTGGTTGGGAGTCCACTTCAGAGTCAGGTTCTCTGCAGATTGGTGCAGGGAGAGATAGCCAGGGACTGCCTCCATGTCCTCCTTCTATAGGAAAGATATATATATATATATATATATATGACAGACAAAATGGGCCTAAGAGTCTCATATGAAGGAACATAGCAGGCCAGCAATGGAGTCCTGGGGCTGGAGGCTGGGCAGAGCAAGGAGAAACAGAAGCTGTATCTGAATGTCTCTTCCCAGTTGGCTTAGTGCCATTGGCTCTGTCCTGTCGGCCTGGGTGCCAGGTGTGCCACTGGCCAGCCACACCATGCTGGGCATTCACTCTGCCTGCTGGCTGCCATCCTGGCCCCGGACAACCTTGATTTCAGCTAGCCAGAGCAGATGTCATCCCTGTCTCCTGCCAACTCCAAGCTGGGCATGAGTCATATGACAATGAGGTATGGGTAGGATGGTATTCCCTTCTCTCTGGTAAGGTTCTGTAGCAAAGCAACTGGCTGAAGGCTTCTGGTTTGGGACCTTCTATAGAGAGCAGGGAGGGAAGGTTGGTGGAACAAAGCATTCCTACCGGCTGTACCAGTACGTTGTTCTTGCCATAGAGCAGCCGAGTTCTCGAATTCTGGTGCAGGGACTCCACGTACTCACGGGCACAGGCAGCTAGTCGGTCTTCTGAGGCACTGCCACTAGAGTGGCGCTTCCGGATCTGCCAGGAAAAATTATGGCTCAGGCCTGAGCCCTGGGAAACTGGACTTGGGAGTGGAGGGTCTTCAGGCTTCCATGTGCCATGGCCCCCTCTAGCTGACTCTTCCCTATGCTCTCTAATCAACAGTAGTCTGAATAAGTGAGCACAAGAGGTGGGGAGGACACTAACCCCCAGGGCAGGGCGCTTTGCTGGGGAGTCCTGTCGATTAGGGGGACCCCGGATACGATGCCGCTGGACCAGCTCATCAGCAGAGGGGTCAGTCCAGTAGTGGTCAGCTGTCTTGAGCTTCGTGTATTCCAAGGCACAGGGTCCCACTATGAAGACAGGGATGGTAAATTTAGCTGAGGCTCTCTCATCACCCACTCTTCATTCCACTGAACCAACACAGGCCTTTAAGTTTTCAAGCTCACCTAGGAGACAGGCCAGGACTGGGCCAAACACAGGGTCTGCCAATAATGCTTCCTTCTCATAGTACTTGCTGCCAAGAGGAGACAGAGGCAGGGTGACCACCAGAGCTCCTGGACTCAGGCCAAGGTGGTCAAGCTCACTCAGAAGCATGCCCAGAGACCAGATTCATGTCATCACCAAAAATAATGAGTTCATAGGATGAAGTGTTATAGGGCTCTCGGTGTGGTCTATATTCTTGGGGTGCCAAAAGAGGGCTGGGGGCATGCCTATAGACTGCCATGGACTATTAACCATGTAGAGGGATGAGGCTGAGGTGGCTTGTGCCAAGGAAAGGACTAATGGAGGGGGTGGGCAGTCACCTGCAGTTTTCGGCCAGGTACTGTACAACCCTGTCCAGAACTTTCTCCATGAGTGCTGTGCGTACCCATATGTGTTTCAAGGCCTGTGGGCTGAGAGCTGGGGCCTTCCCGCTGGTTGAGCCCTGTTTCCGAAGGGCTTCTTGGCTGCTTCCTGAGGGTTTCCTGCAAAGAGAAGAGGGAAGGCTTCAGAAGTCCAGGCCCCGGGTTGGAGTGAGAACAGGAGTGTGAATAGGAGCTCAGCATGCCTGGGATGAGATAAGGAGCCGGAGTAGGGAGACAGGACATGGAACCTGTAAAGGGCCAACCCCCACTCTCAGGCTGGTCCCTCTGCCAAGAAGTCACATAAGACAGAGACCAGGAAGCCACCCCTTAGGCAGGCTGTCTTAAAAGCAGTAAATGCAAAGGACAGAGCAGAAAAGATGTTAGGAGGGGCTGGCTCAGGCCTCACCTGCCCTCTGCTTGTTGCTGCAGCTCCTGCACTTTGTGGCAAACCTCTCCAGCCACGGGGCATGTCTTCCCCACTTTGGTGAACAGGGCTGCCATCTTGTCACTGCGCAGGAAGCCAGCGGCACGGCGTCTTAGCTGATGCAGGAGACAAGCCTCCACAGCACCTAGGTCACAAAGATAAACAGTATCTGAGCCTGGGTTAGAGGTCACCCCACTTGGCCTCCTCTGCTCTCCCAGAAGCCTCTCAGCATAAGGATGAGTTCTCATGAGAGCTCGTGGGGGCAGAACTCAGCAGTTACCACTAGGAAGGAATGCTGAGGGAAGCCCAAACATCATGCCAAGCTCCCCGTTCACACTGTGCTCCTGAATTCCTTCTGGTAAACTTGGGGAGACTGCTAACCCATCTGAGGAGGGAGAACTCCCTCTTGTCTTGGAACCACAGTATGCCTGAAGAGAGGTAGAGCCTGGGGCAAGCTTTGACTTATGCTAGAACTAGGAGTAGGACAAAGAAATATATCTTTTTTGTTGTTGTTGTTTTGAGACAGGGTTTCTATGTAGCTTTGGAGGCTGTCCTGGAACTCACTCTGTAGACCAGGCTGGCCTCAAACTCACAGAGATCTGCCTGCCACCACCTCCCAGCTAAACAAATATATCTTGACCTCCATCCAACCCTTTTCATCCTGTCCTTCTGCCCCAAGCCCATGGTGAACTTTTGAGAGCGGTCATGTGCCAAGCTGCTTCTCTCCCTTGCCTGGTGCACACATGCCTCCTGTGTGCAGTGTCATCCCAGAGGGCTGAGGAGCAAAGCTGCTCACTGGAGTTGACATGAACGTCTGCATCTGACCACAAGGACAGACAGAGACAGCATCCACAGGGAGAGGATACAGAGAGCACATGGCCCAGCAGCCCTTCCGGAGAGCATGGTGACGTGGTTGCTAAGGAACAAGCCTCTGAAGAAGCTGAGATATCGATGAAGCCTCTGCAGAGATCAGCCCTCACAATAGCCTCTGGATTATTTATGAGCACAGCAGCTGAGAGCGGGAGATTTCTCTCCCTTCAGCACCAGAAGGACATCCATTAATTCATTCATGTTTTCAGGGGCCACACTTAATCTCTCCCTCTGGATCCCGATTACCACCGAGACCCCACAGGAAGGAAAGAGGCTTGGCAGGAAAAGCAGAGTTGGCCTTGGCATGTACAAACATGGGTGCAATGTGTGGTAGACAATGCCTGGCCATTACTGAAGCTAAACTAAGCAGTGCTGGGGACAAAGAGGTCGGCAACCCAGGGTCTAAGATTGGTATAGTGACTCCATGCTTCTGGAAACCTGGTAACTGACTTCATGTCAGTTATCACCTATGCAATGGGGGCAGTTCCTAGGACCAGTGTGATGTCACATGAGATGGCATGTGAAACTACTTCCTTACCCATGGTCTGACTCTGGGGAGGCACAAGCACAAGTCTGTTCCTGACTCCTCACCCTCTTGTTCAAAAACTGTTCTATAGCCAGTAATAGCCAGTGTGGTAGTACTGGGGGGGGGGGGGAGATTGAAGCCCTGTCAAGGATTCCTCCCGCCAAGAGATATCTATTTTGAGCATGTATACCTGTGTTGAAGCCATAAGAGGAAGATGGAATGTCCTCCTCCATCATGCTTCGCCTATTCGCAGGGTCTTTCCCTGAACTCAAGGCTCATGTTTTCTAGATATGATGGTTGGGGTGAAAATGGCCCACATAGGCTTATAGGAAGTGGCACTATTAGAAGGTGTGGTCTTGTTGGAGGAAGTGTGTCACTAGGGGCAGGCTTTGAGGTTTCAGATGCTTAAGCCAGGCCAGTGTCACTCTCTCTTCCTGCTGCTTCTCAGCTACTTCTCCAGCACCATGTCTACCTGCATGCTGCCATGCTTCTCACTATGATGACAATGGAGTGAACCTTTGAACCGTAAGCCAGCCCTAAATTAAATGTTTTCCTTTACAAGAGTTGCCATGGGCATAGTGTACTTTCACAGCAGTAAAAATCCTAATTAAAGACACTAGACTAGGCTGAAAGCTATTCTCTTGACGCACTCTCTTGGAGATGGGCTACAAGCATGTTTGGAATGCCTGGCTAGTTACATTGGTGCTGGGATCCAAACTCTAGTCCTCATGACTGCACATCAAGTGATCCTAGCTGTGTGAGCCATCTATCCAGCCTAAAGATTGTTCTGATTATCACAATCAGGATATGAATTTGGGCTCAGGAAATCTACTAATTTATTTTAAAGGCAAAGTCCCATGAAGCCCAGATTCTTCTCAAATTTGCTATGAAGCAGAGTCTGGCTTTGAACTCTGAGATCTTCCTGTCTCCACTGCCCAAGGTCTGGGATTATAGGAATTCACCAACATGTGTGGCAAATAATTACTTCTCAGATTTTTTCACCTGTTTTTCTACCTTCATTTAAGCAGCTAATAGGCAGTTACTGTTTTTCCATAAATGGTTTTGTCGACAGGCGGTGGTGGCGCACACTTTTAATCCCAGCACGTGGGAGGCAGAGGCAGAGGCAGGCGGATCTCTGTGAGTTAGAGGCCAGTCTGGTTTACAGAATGAGCTCTAGAGCAGGCTCCAAAGCTACAGAGAAACCCTGTCTCTAAAAACCAAAAAAAAAAAAAGATTGGAGTCAAGAAGGGAGGGGGCCCTGAGGTCTTCTGCCAGCTCAGTGACAATACCCCAGGGAAGGGAAACAGGATGGCGTTTTGCTCCAAGCCTTGGAGGCCTTTGTTTTAGAAGGCACACTTTTCTGTGCACATGTATTTGGGGATATAGTGTCACATGTATCAAGCATACAGGAAATCTTTGGCTAGTGTTCATGTGCTCTGCCTCATAGCTAATCCTGCTCTCTGGGGATCTCGTGTGGCCCTGGGGTGTCCTGGTGAGCATTCTCCAGCCTAAATCTTAATCTGGGGTTGCTGCAGCAATAGATCTGTGTCTGTGGGAGGGTGGTCACCATTTCCTGATGTTGAATCATCGTTGTGCAGAAGGAAAAGAAACCACATAGAACAAAGCCAGAGTGGCAGCAGGTGGCACTAGTCCTGCAGGGAATCATGCGGCCTCAATGATGTGACTAATTGCGAGGCTAATGAGTCATTAGCCTTCCCACCTTCCTCAAGCCACTGCAAACGCAGCCAGGCTGGGGAGCAGCCATCCCATTTGGCCTCACCCGCCCTGCCAGCAGCCTCTCAGCACAGGAACAAGTTCTCCTGAGAGCCAGCAGAAGCAGAGCTCAGCAATTATCACAAGGAGGGATTGCTGAGGGAAGCCCAAACATCACGCCCATCGCCTGGTTCGCTGCATGGCTCCTGAATTCCTTCTGGGAAACTCAGGCAAACTGCCAAGCCATGTCTGGGGAAGGAGGAACCCCTCTCACCCTGACAGTCTTCAGGGACCTGTGAGGCCAGGTGTTCTTGGCCTAGTTCCATACACTCCTTCATCAGTGGTTGCCAGAACTAAAGTATCCTTCCCCATTCCCACTGCAGAGATGAAAATGTCATTGTGTATAGCATGGAGGCAAAGTGATAATGATCATGACAGAGAATTAGTATCTGAAGGGGCTTGCGGATAGGTTTCTTGAGCTCAAAAAAAAAAAAAAAGCGTTGAAATTATGTATAATTTGAATGTAAATTTCTGGTTTGTTTTATAATGTTAAGTGCCCCTGTGCCCAGGGTATGGAATCAATGGCTTTCAGCTTCTAAAAGAGGGTCCAGACTCCAAAAAGATTAACCATTTTTGTTCTGGCTCTTAAAATTTATTTTATTTATTCAATTATTTATTTTTCCCAACAAGGTGACACATCTTTAATCCCAGCATTCAAGAAGCCAAAGCAAGCAAAATCTCTGATTCAAGGCCAGTCTGTTCTACATAGTGAGTTCCATGGCCAGCCAGGGCTAAGTAGTAAGACCCTTCTCCTAAAGTAACTTTTTTTTTTTTTAAAGAAACTCTTCTTTTTATACTTATTTAGTGTATGTGTAGGTCAGAGGACAACTTGCAGAAGTCAAACTCAGACTTGGCAGCAAGTACATTTACCTGATGAGCCATCCTGCTGGCTGGTACTCAGAGACTTTCGAGTTGAGCAGAAACCCAAACATGATTCTTACTTGTTTTGAATTTGCTCCCAAGAGAAGGTCTTTTACAGACAGATGGAGTAGGGCACTGTAACATCCCATTCCCCAGGGGCAAATTCAGGTAAAGACCTGGGTGACCTCATGCCCAAGGGTATCAGGCAACTCCAGGTCCTCACTGCCTGAAACCTGCTACCAGAGAGCACCACATTGTTGTATAGGCCAATACAGATAACCACAGGACCAAGCTGTAAGGCCATCACCATGCAAAAGTGAGCTAGCTGTCTGAGCTCTGGGCATTCAGCCATGGAGGCTTCAGGGCCCATTGTCTCAGTGAGTCCTAGCACCTTGTGGATATACTATAAGGTGACAGCCCTGACATCTTTTTGGTTCATTTCATATGAGAAAAACATGTACTAGTCAATAAATCCCAACGTAGAAAGGCTTGGACAAATAAAACAAAACAAACAAACAGACAAAAACTAAGGGGGGGACAACAAAATTTAAAAAGGGCAAAAAACAGAATTGGAGAGGGAGACATGACGTAACAAGCACGACTCTCTCACTACCTATCTTCATCTTCTGGTGGCTTTTAGAGTTTGGTCAGATGATTCCAGAGAACCTTCTACATTGTCATCCATTTTGTCACACTGAGAGGAAAGCTCAGAGACAGCAAAAGTACAGCCAAACCTAACTCTAGCATCTTGCTATGAACACTCACTGAAGTCTGATACTGTCCTAAGGAAAGCTAAGGGCCACAGGCTGGACCAGCCTGAGGAATTCCTCGGGTCCTTGAAAGTTGTGGAGCTTAGCATATGCTACCTAGGGCTGGAGAGCATAGGGCTAATGGAATTGGCCTTGGTCTCAACCCATCACATACTGAATTAACCAATCCAAGTGGTCGTTTATAGAGCACAAACATGAGGTCAGATCTGGTGGCCCCAGTCTGCAATCTCTGCTACACAGGAGACTAAGGCAGGAGGGTTGAAAGTTTACCCTGCCTGGGCTACAATGTAGAATGGAAACCTGCCAGGGGTGGTGGCGGGGTGGGGAATGATGACACAAAGATGCCACGGATACTGGGAGCTAGGTATACTGCTACTATGTTGCTGGTGGGAGGGTTAGATGATGTCATTCCTGGGCTGGAAAAATAGTTCAACCTTTAATGGCTAGCCTCACAACCAAAAATATAAGATGATCTCATTCCTATTTAGCACTTTGGCACCCCCAATCAAAGGTGCAGATAACCTTTGACCCAGCAATCCCTCTTTTGGATTTCTCCTACTGCTGTAAGGGCACAACTATTTATAATAGCAAAGAACTGGAAATCACCCATGTATCCATCAACAGGGGCCAGGCTAAGTAAATAAGGTTTGTTCACACAGGAGAGTAATGTGCAGTTCTAAGAAACAATCAAATGCTCTCTAGGAACTAACAGGAAAATTCCAAAAGCAAGGTTCAGGATGTATCATTGCATGGCACCTTCTGATCACAAAAGGGGTGGCAGCGGCAGGGTGGGGGCGTGGGGCAGGTGCGGTGGCTCATACCTATAAGTCTAGCACTTGGGAGGTAGAGGCATGATAACAGACACAAGTTCAAGGCCATCCTGGGTTACATAGTGAGTTTTAGTGTGAAGTATTTCAAAATAGAGGGGTCACATACTCTTGTTCTGAGGCAGATGTCCCTGAACTTCCTGCTTCTACTTCCAAGTGCTGAGATTACAGGTGTGTGCCACCATCTTTAGCTCACATCTCTATCAGGATTTAAGAACAACAAAACCCCTCTAGATGGGCACACACAAACCAAAGGTGCCCTGTGTGGGAGGTAGTGAATGGTGTAGGGAAAGGAGAAAGATACTGGGCATGATCCTTTCATAGTTTTGATTTTATTAGCAGATATCTATATTACCAGTTGAAGACAATAATGGTGAGTAGGTGACCAAGGGTTCCCAGCATGAGGTGATGCTGGAAGCCCTCTCCAGTCTGGGAAAGCACCAACCCCAGAATGGCCAGTCTGTCCATAGTACCCACTCATTTACCAGCTCCAAATGGTTTGCTTCCTCATGCTTAGCCAGTACCTGCTAGGGCAGGAGCAGGTAACCTGAGCTTGGCAGGAACCAGAGAAACAATTTTAAGTGATAAGTCACATCAGTGGCTGGGAAGGGGCCTCACAAACAAGGAAGATGCCAGGAAGGTCTAACAATCCACCTGTGTCTCGGGTGCATGTACATTCATATTTACAGCTCTGCTCAGCAGTTAAAAGTCCTGGCAACTGAAGTATTTACCAAATGGCTTTCAGAGGACCAGCCCACTTGGGCTAGTACTGGGGTTGCGCTCACAGTTGCACAGCATGGCAGAAAGCTGGCCTAAGGACCCGGAGGAGTTGAGGATGGGACGGACAGTGTGGCAATTAGCTGCCACACCACCTTTGGCACAGTTTCACCTTTCTCCCTAATGCCATCTGCATGGTGGGAGAATTGGGTTATGGTTGCCATAGAGAACCAGAGGGAGGAAAAGTGTGGGTAGAGCAGTCATCCACAGGTGGTTCAATTTGGTCCTGGGGCTGTGGGGGCAACACTCAGAGTTGTGGGGCTCCTGGTTCAGGCCTGTGAACAGTGGCAACAGGTGGAGCTGCCTGGGTTCAAACACTAGTCCCTGAGCTGCATATCCCAACTTACCCTTCTCTTTAGAAAATCATTTTGTTGTGGAAGATTTCAAACATACACAAAAGTCTGGAGGGTGGTATAACAAGCTGTCACATACCCACTGTCCATTTATATAGTTAACAGGTCACGGGCAAATTTTGTTGTGGCTAGACCATATGCAACCATTTTTTTCCTGTCTTTGGATTATTTGAGGTAATGTTTAGACTTTTGATCCATGTACTTATACCTTTATTGAACCTACAATAACAATAAACACTTTTTTTCTTTCTTTTTGGAGCCAATGTTACTCTGGCTAGCCTGGAACTTATGTTGACCAGGACAGCCTCAAACTTGTAGTAGTCCTCCTATTTCTACCGCCCCCACCCAGGTGTTAGGATTATAGGTGTGCATCATAATGTCCAGCCCTAATAACAATTACTTAATATGATCAAATTTCTGATTGAGTTCCCAGATTTCCTCAACTGTCTAGATGTTGTGGATTTCTAGATGGAATCCAGACATGTGGATTTCTAGATGGAATCCTAGGGTACTCTGAGGAGGGTTTCCAATAGTTCAAGAACAAGGTGTCACTGAACACCATGTTACATTCTTTACACACATGTTTCTTTTTTCTTTTTTTTTTTTTTAATCTTGAGCTAGACTACTGAGCTAACCACTCACCCCTAGCCCCAAGTAGATCTTCCAGTGCTTAAATCTACCTTCTGTGGGTAGGCTCAGAGATGAAAACGAGTAACTGACTACAGGTTAGACATGACCAGCATGCAAACCTTGGTCTGTTTGACTCCAGAGACTCAGCAATGGACCAAACCATGGTACGTGTCCTTGGCTATGCCCTGGCACAGGGGGAGGGAAACCAGTTGCTCTGGACATCTGCCTTCCTAACCCTGATCATAACTGAAAAGCTACCTGACTCGTTCATTTCTGGATGGAAAGCCAAAGCTAGATAGTCTGCAAATAAGCTATTCACTGGATGCAGGAGTGAAGGAGTCCCTTTTGCTGAAAAGAGCCAGGCTAGCAACTGCCTGGAGTCTGAATCACTCAATGTGCAGAAACATCTCTGGCTTCGACTCCCAGGTGGGATGCAGCCTCCTGCAGCACCTGGCCCTCTCCCAGCTTATTAGTGTCTCTTTGCCAGTCCCTGAAGGAGCTCACTGCAGGGGAGACCTAACTGGCTAATGAAAGCTGCTTAGCAACAGGGAGCTGGTTAATAATGCCCCGTGTTATTCCCAGTTCCAGGCTCTACCCCCACAGCCTCAAGCAACCCTGAGGTTGGCCCAGGAAAGCTGATGACTGAGGAGACAGGGCTGGCCCAGGCCCCACCCACAACACTTAGCAGCTGGTGACAGTATGAGAAGACAGACTGAGTCTGAGAAATGCTCTTCAAAGCCAGACTCTCCTCTCTCAGCCACCTAAAGTTAAGATCCACAGGGCTGAGGGTATAGCTCTGTGGCAGATGTTTGTCTAGCCTGCCTGAGGATCTGGGTTCAATCCCCAGCACAGAAATACACACAGACACAGACACAGACACAGACACAGACACAGACACACACACACACACACACACACACACACACACACACACACCAGAAATAATAAATCCTGGGGCCAGGCATGGTGGAGCATGCCTTTTATCCCAGGACTCAGGAGGCAGAAGAAGCAGACGGATCTCTGTGAGTCCAAGGTTAGCCTGGTCTATACAGTGAGTTTTAGGTCAGCCAGGGATACTCAGTGAGACCTTGCCCCACAATCCTAGTAACCAACTAGTAATAGAGGAAGTAGAAAGATGTCAGCCTCAGAGAAACACAGCTTCATAGCTGATGACCCAATCACCTCAAATCTCTTTATGGCAGGAGAATAACTGTTCCTGAGCACATGCATTATTATTTCAGATGCAAGGTTCAAGGGCACAGCCTGAGACAATTCGCTGTTTGATGCTGACTCTGAGTGCTCTGTCAATAGTACACGTTAAAAGCACCCTCCTCCCACCAGGGAAGGAGGAAACAGGATGTACCAGTCAATGGGGGTCAAGGTTGGGAGGTGAAAGAACTGTTCACAAAGCCACAGAAAAAATACGAATCATTAATTTGATTCAACTAGAGAATGGACCCAGAATCTTAGACATACTAAGCAAGTATTCTACCGCTGAGCTCCCGCCTAGCAGTAAGTCTTTTAAATGAAGTCTTCTTTAACCTAGGCTGGCTCTAAACCACTGTATCAGTGAGGATGACCTTGACCTCTTTAAAAAATTTCACTTTTTTTCTTGAAATTGTTTTAAAACACTTATTTAGTAGGTGTGTTTGTGTGTGGACACACAGTGTACTTTCTACCATGTGGGGCTCAGGGAGTCATTTCTCTCCTTCTACCATGGGGGTTCTGGGGATAAAACTCAGGTCTTGGGGTTTGGAAACAAGCAGTTTTACCCACTAAGCCATCTTTCAGCTACACCTTAACTCTTTTTTTTCCTTCCAAGGCAGGGTTTCTCTGGGTAGCCTCAACTGGCCTTCAACTCATAGAGCTCCGCCTGCCTCTGCAACTGGGATTTTAATCATTCTGACTGGCTCAGAATTGTTTGATTTTTAAAAGCTGGTGCCTGAGTTGCTGACTTGAATTTTATAAAAAGTCACTAAATGAGATGCGTGTGGTGGTCCATGCCTTTAGTCCAGCACTTAGGAAGTATAGGCAGGAAGAGAATACCCCCGGAGTTTGAGACCAGCTTGGTCTTCATTGTGAGTTTCAGGCCAGTTAGGGCTACACAGTGAGGCCTATCTCAACAACAACAACAAAATTCATAAACACATGTATGCATGCATCAATACACAAATACACACACAGACACACACAGACACAGGAGATGGCTCCATCTGGGGAGTGCTGCCCAACCCATCTAGCTTAATCAGTGAGCTCCATTCCTAGTGAAGACACCTTGTCCTCACAAACAAGGTGAATGTTTTCTGAGGACAACATCCGAGGTTGACCTCTGGCCTCCACACAAACCAATACCTACAAACAGTCATATACACCATAAACATACTAACATACCCACCAACACACTCAAGATCGCCTTGTGGGAGGCCATAAGAGGCCTGGCCTGCAATCCTTTGGTAACTCAATCAGGGCTGACACTCTTTGCATGGAACAAGTACCATCTGGGTAACTTAAGCAGTCCCTGACACTGCCTACTGCCTCTTGTCTGGGCAGCTTCACTTGAAAACTTTTTTTGTCTGATCCTGTGGCATTTATGCTTGCATCAGTGACTCTTAGGAGCCTTGGAAGACAAGCAGAACATGGCTCCTCCTGCTCCTGGACTGGGTTTAAAACCCTTGAAACTTAGCTGGGCGGTGGTAGTGCACGACTTTAACTCCAGCACTTGAGAAGAAGAGGCAGGCAGGTCTCTGTGAGTTTGAGGCCAACCTGGCCTACAGAGCTAGTTCCAGGGCAACTAGGGCTGTTACACAGTGAAACCCTGTCTCGAACAACAACAACAACAACAAAAAAACAAAAACAACCCTGGAAACTTGATGGCTTTGTCTAGTACGATAATCAAAACGGTTCAAAGAAAAACATATTCTGGGCTGGAACTAGCTGCTCTTCCAGAGGTCCTGAGTTCAATTCCCAGCAACCACATGATGGCTCACAACCATCTGTAATAAGATCTGGTGCCCTCTTCTGGCCTGCAGGCATACATGCTGACAGAACACTGTATACATAATAAATAAATAAATAAATCTTAAAAAAAAAAAAGAAAGAAAGAAAGAAAGAAAGAAAGAAAGAAAGAAAGAAAGACCGTTCTCCTGGAGTGTGATCTTCTGGCCTTATGAAAGAGCTCAGAGCCTATGACAGGAGGCCCAGAGCTTCCAGGGGGCTGGGTTCCAGGCCAGCTGCAGGAGAGCTGACAGGTGCTTCTCACCTCAACAAGCCGAATATGGTGTACTCAGCGCTTTTCTCCTGCTGGACTCCCTCCAGCCCTCTTTCCTTCACTCTCCCCTGGCCACCCACACACGGCACCCATGCACAAGCTGTTCTCACTATGCGATAGCTTTCTACAGTGTGTGCTTTGATAAAGCCTAGCACTAAGCCAGAATTCTAATATGCTTCTAGATTAATAATCATGACACTGGGGAGATTTTTCTTTTTTCTTTCCAGGGCATGGGTTCTATGAAGAAGCAACAGCAAACTTAGCCTTGACACTCAAAGGAGAACAAAAACATTTTCTACTGTTGCAACTCTAGGCATAAACTCAATCCCCACAAAAATTTGAGGTGGAGATCACTGCTCTAATTTATTTTAAAGGAGCATACTGGAGGTGACTACAAACTAGTCCACAATGGGCATGGGATGGTAGTGCAGGCTTATGGCACTAGTAATTGGGAGGCTGAAGAGGGAAGATCAAGAGACTCAGTGTGTTCAAGGTCAGCCAAGGATGGATGGGAGTGGAAGGAGGGAGGGAGAGAGGGAGGAAGTGGGGAGAGAACACCACTTGTCTAGGACGGCTTTAGTATTAGGCAAAGCAGTAGTTTTCAAAGCTCTGTGTCACATTGGCTGCCTTTCCCAATTACCCTGTGTAACTGTTATATTTTTCTCCATAGAGCTTGTCATTAAGTATCATCACATCTTTTCACCATTTGTTTTTTGTCTGTCACTCAACAGAATGTATTTCCTGGGGCAGAGACTGTCTTGTCCTTGCCATTCTGCTGCATAGAGAATATTGTCTGGAGTGTTGCTGCACTTATGGGAAGGGCAGCTCTGTCTCACTGTTGCCAAAAGCGGGGCCAGTAAGAAGGCTCAGAGGGGCTTGATGCCAGGCATGGCAACCCGTGGTTGACCCCTAGAACCCACACAGTGTAGAGATCAGACTCTCAAAAACTGTCTGTCCTCTGAACCCCACGTGTGCTTCGGTGCACACTTGTACATATACTAACTAGCTCTTGTAGACCAGGATGGCCTCGAACTCACAGAGATTCACCTTCCTCTGCCTCCCTGGGATTAAAGGCATGCGCCACCAACGCCCGGCATAAGCTTTTTCATATGAAGGCAAACATCTGTTCCATGTTACAGATGCCTCCTCGCCATGCAACTCCATTCCACAGCCAGAGGCTCGGGCTAGGGGCTATTCCTCTTTGCCTATGTTCATGCTCTTTTGCATCTAATCAAGTGCATGGGGGAATTAGGACAATGGAGCAATCAGAAAAGTGTGGCAGCCAAAAGCACATAAAAACACCCCCAAAATATCAATCTTTTCCCAGAGTGAAAAAGGACAGGTAAGATGGGTGGTCCCAAAATCCAAAGCACTTAGGGCAAGGTCCTTTTTTTTTTTTCCTTCAGAGACAGGGTTTCTCTGTGCAACAGTCCTAGCTGTCCTGGAACTCGCTCTGTAGACCAGGCTGACCTGGAATTCAGAGATCCACATGCCTCAGCCTCCCAAGTGCTGGGATTAAAGGTGTGTTGAACCACCACCACCATTGGGCCTTAGGGCAAGGTTCTTAAAGCATGGTCCCTGGACAGCACCTCAGCCTGCTCTGTGGATATCAAAGAAATCCAGAGTCTCTGGTCACTTCAGACCTACTAGAACCAGGGATGCCTTGCTGGGGAGCAGGTGTGTTTTGTTCTATGATGCTGAGTCTTGGACATGGGGCCTCATGCATGCCAGGCAAATGCTCTATCATTGAGTTATGTCTTCCACCCTCTTTTCAAAAAAATTAAATTTTATTTTATATGTATGGATGTTTTGTCTGCTCATATGTCTATGTACCATGTGCAGCATGCAGTTCCAGAGGAGGCTAGAAGATGGTTTGGATCCCCTGGACTGATGTGACAGACAGTCGAGAGCTACCATGTAGGTGCTGGATCAAACCTGGGTCCTCTGAAAGAACAACCAGGATTCTGTTTTTTGTTGTTGTTGTTGTTTATTTGTTTGTTTTTTTTGAGACAGGGATTCTCTGTGTAGCCCTGGCTGTCCTGGAATTCACTCCGTAGACCAGGCTGGCCTCAAACTCACAGAAATCCATCTGCCTCGGCCTCCTAAGTGCTGGGATTAAAGGAGGAGTGTACTACCTGAACCATCTCTTCTCTCTTGACTTTTGAGGGAAGGTCTCACTAAGTTTCCCAGGCAGGCCCTGGATACTCTATAGATAAGCCTTCAACTTTTGATCTTCCTATTTCAGCCTTCTAAATAGCTAGGATCACAGGCTTGGGACACCAGGTATGAACGACATGGGTGTGAATGTTTGAGCACACTCTCAGGTGAATCTGGTGTTACTAAAATTTGGGAACTACTGTCCCATATGCTAAGATATGCAAATCCTTGCAACCTGAAGACTCTGATTCAGTAGGTCTGGACTTCAAAAGTGTTGGGATGACTAGGGTTCGCACTCATATTTGAGAGGTACTAAACCAGAGGTCTCATCTTTCCCAAGTCCCAGGACCAAGTGCTCAGTCCTGAGCCTATGTATGACCCATCATTGTAAGGTGTTTACTCACCACACAGAGCAATGATGTGACTGCTATCTTCATGAACAAACTTCCTGGTGACAGCCTCCTCCATGATTTGCTTCACCTGTGAATAAACGGGCATCTTCATTATTTTATTTATTTTTGCTGGGATACTGAATAAACCCAGGGCAAACACTATATCACTGAACTATATCCTCAGGCTAGCATTATTTTTTTTTTAAATTTATTTATTATGTATACAACATTCTGCTTCATGCACACCAGAAGAGGGCACCAGATCTCATGACGGATGGTTGTGAGCCACCATGTGGTTGCTGGGAATTGAACTCAGGACTTCTGGAAGAGCAGCCAGTGTTCTTAGCCTCTGAGCCATCTCTCCAGCCCCACATTATTATTCTTAATTTTCCTCCTAAGCAAAGGACTCCTGGGGTTTGAGGTTGTATCTTCGTGGCATATTTTGAACACACAGGTTTCCAGATTCAATTCCTAGCACCAAAAGGGAAAATCAGCAACAAAACAGATCTCTAGAAAAGTAAATAGCTTGGTTGTGATCTCACAGTCTGGGTTTTGAGATACTTGAAGAGACGACAAAGATGGGAGGGGTGGAAAACAAATGATAGCCTGCCCCAAGCTTTTTGGAGAGGAAACTAAGAGATGTCAAATCAGTCTGGAGGTCCCCGTTTAGACAAAACGGTCAGGAGGCTATTTGCTCAGCTACACTCAGCTGGAGAAGGGCTTCTGGGCAGACGCATGTCTCAGTACAGGCTGCAGATGAACTACTTGCCCCTCTTTTTCTGAAATCAGAAGGAGGTTCATCCGTGGCTGGCCATCTCTCATTCGTTCTAGCTAGGCTCTAAAACTCTGATGTCTTGGTGTTTGAGTTTGAAGCTAACCTGGGCTATGTAGTGTGTTACAGAGCCTGAACTACAGAGACCCTGTCTCAATTCCCAATCCCCCAAAGGCACCTATAGGAAGGAGATGTAGCTCTTTGGTAGAGTGCTTGCCTGTCATTCAAGGTCCCCAGGTTTAATCTCTAGGACCACAAAAAAAAGGTATTCTTATTATTTATTATTATTCATTAAACATATAAAAAAGAGCTTCTATGATAATCGCATAGGCTTGGTGAGTTCTTACACACTGAATACTTTTCGAGTAGGAAACAGAACAAGTGCCAGATGGGTTGGCACATGCCTGAAATCCTAACCCCTGGGAGATGAAGACAAGAGGATCAAGAGTTGGAGGCCCAGGCTGGCCAAATGGCTCATCAGGTAAAAGTCCTTCCTGAGCAAGCCTGATGACCTGAGTTCGAGTCTCAGAATCCATGTCAAAGTTGTTCTGTGACCCACACAAGAGCACTGTGGCATGTGTACACCTGTACTCACACATACATCATGTGTAAAGCTGAAAGAAGAGTTCAATGCCAAGGCCAACCTGGGCTACACAGCAAGTCCAAGGCTAGTGGGGGCAGGACACCCTGTCTTAAGCAACAAAAGAATAGAACATATAACCTCTTGCCAGAGCATCTTGCTTTATTATTTTCCCTACCCAGTCCCCAGTCCCTACTTTTTCCTATGAATAATCAAATACCTATCTTTTTTTTCTTTTCCTTTTATTTTTTTTAATATATAGACAGTATTTCTTTTGTGTTGCCTTGGCTATGTAGACCAGACTGGCCTTGAACTCAGAGATCCACTTGCCTCTGCCACTGTATGGCTTCTTTAACTTTAAATTTTAAGTGTGTGTGTGTGTGTTAACTGAACCCACAGCCTTGTGTATGCTGGGGCAAGAATAAAACTGAGCTACTGTTCAGATTCTTTTTGTTATTGTTTTGAGATAGGATTTCACAATTTAGCCCTTGGCTGGCCAGGAACTCACTATATAGACAAGGCTGGCCTTGACTCACAGGTATCTGCCTGCTTCTGCCTCTTGAGTCCTGAGATCAAGCCCAGCCTCAGACCTCTTTATTTTCTGAGACAGGCTCTTAATAAGGTCCCTAACACAGCCCATAATTTACTCTATAACCCATGCAAGCTTTGAACTTTTATTCCTCCTGCCTTTGCCTTGCTGGGATTACAGGCCTGTGCCACAGGGACCAACCTCTGAGTTCTTATATTAGTTTTGCAAGTTTTATACTTAAAAGAAATTAATGAAATAACAGTATGGAGTGTTTTGTGATTTGATTCTTTTGCTTGATTAAACGAGATTCCTTTCTGTCGTGCATTGCCTCACAGTGTTCATTCCCAAGTGTGTGAAGGTACCATAGTTGACTGGCAATTGGGTATTTCCCAGCTTGGAGTTGTTATGAATCATATGAATACCTGGACATATCTTCTGGTGAACACATGTACTGGCTTTTTAAAATTTATATTTCTAGACAAGGAATTTCTGATGCATATATTCTATTTTGCCAGATACTGCCAAAAATGTTCTCCAAAGTGGCTGTAGCAATTTACACTCCCATCAACAGTATGAGGTTCTAGTTGCACTTACGCCAGATTCCATGGGGAATCTGCCAGGAGACAAATAACCACCATTGGGAATCAGAGATGGATTTCCTCAACCACAGTATAAAGAAAATAAAAAATATATATATAAAAAAATATAAACACAGGACAAACAAGCCACGGCAGAGACAGTCCTTATCTTTTTAAGGACATATTTATATTTATGTGTGCAGGAATTTTGCCTGCATGTATGTCTGTGCACCAGGTTTATGTGGTACCTGCAGAGGCTAGAAAAGGACATCAACTCCCCTGGACCTGGAGCTAATGGTTGTTAGCTGCCATGCTACTTCAGGGAATCAAGCTTGGAAGAGCAGACAGTGTTCTTAACCACAGAGCAAGCTCTCCAGCTCTCTTTTATTTTTTTGAAACAAGGTCTCACGATGTAGCCCAGGCTGGTCTCAAAGCCACTATTTAGCCCAGTTTTGACTCAGACTTCCAGTAGTTCTGCCTCAGGCTCCCGAGTGATAGTGTTATAGGTATATGCTCCCACGTTCAGCATTAGTCCTTGCCTGTCATCCTATGAGCAGTGTCCCGATGGTGCCCTGGCTCCCAAAGTGGTTTGTTTTATTTACTTAGTTATTATCTATTTTGAGATAGGATCTCACTGTGTAGCCCTGACTGGGCCAGGGTATCATAGGGACCCATCTGCCCTGAGTGCTGGAATTAAAGGCATATTCCACCATGCCAGGCCAAGGTCCTCTCAACATGCACTGTATTATATGGAGAGTGGCAAAACACCTAAGGCCTGTGCCACCAGGCTCAACCAAGGACTTTGGAGGTTCCTTCCTGCTGGAAATGGTTAGTGGTTAGGTAAATGAGAATCAGATTGGATCGATTCTCGCACTCCAAGCTGTTAAAATCCTCCTCAATTACTTCCCAGGGGGTCTTTGCAGGAACTAAAGATCTACAGGTACCTGAAGCAGCTGGAGGGACACGTTAGCTGGACCTACTGATGCTTTTAGGGTTAGTCTAGAGGTCCTCTGTGAGAATAAGCTTGCCTATAGCTCTCAGCTGTCTCTTCTTGTAGGAGAGAAGAGTATGGTTTTCTGTAAACCAAGCACTAAAGGGGGAAATTCATGGGGTTCAGAGCAGCCTTTGCCAGGAAGATACATCCCTGCAGCACACATTCAGTTTCCAAAGGAATCATGCTTGAAATAGAGTACTGGGAAGAAATTCACATTCTCAAAATATTTTCCAGTAGACCTAATCAATTCTCAAATTTGGGTCTCAAATAATTCTGTATACCTACTTTGCCCTAGCTCTCTGTCTTTAGACCAACTTCTTCCTGGAGATAATCACTGAGTTTCTCTTTTCTTTGGGGACAAGGCTGGAGCTTAAGACTATTTTGAAAAAGCCTAAGAAACCCTCACTTGGCCACTTCACAGCAAAAACACAATAAAGTTGCTCACACAGCTAACGGTTAATGCAGAATGAGAGCCCCAAAGTGGCGCACGCCTTTAATTCTACAAGAGCTAGCTCCAGGACAGCCTCCAAAGCCACAGGGAAACCCTGTCTCGAACCCCTCCCCCCCCCAAAAAAGTCTTCTCAAATCCTAAGGGTGAATGAAACAATATGGTACATTTATATATTCAAGATAAATAGTATTATCCTATTTTAAAAAGAGACGAGGAAACCAAGACCTGAAAGAGTTTAAATAACTTTACTCAAGTTCACATAGAAGTAAGTCTGGACTATTCAAGACTTTCCCACCAGAATTCAGTTTCCAAGGTCAGCAGATATATTCACCAAATAGAGTGCCCACAAGTGTGCCAGTCCCTGGGTACAAAATAGTGAACAAGCAGACAGGTTTCTTGTCCTCATGTAGTTCACACCTGGCAGACCTATCTACAGAGGCAGGCTGGGGAAGGGAGGCCTCATTCATTTCATCTACACTGCAGGCTCTCTCACACACGCTGATGAGTCATTCATATGGGCAGCCCACCCCCTACCCCGAAATTGAAATGAGCCTTAAGGAGGGTCCAGGTAAAGAGGATTAGTAGAGAGAAACATTCTTGTTTCTGAAGGATTTCCCTCAAAGGAGGAAAAAACCATTCTTAAAAACACCCGGGTTCCTGGGTAAGGAGGTGGGCGTGGAGGGAGAAGCGGTGAGGTGTGCGGCGAATCCTCAGCCAGCCACGACTCTCTTGTCAGAGGAAATACAAGAGGGCGGTGTAGGACACAGGAGAGCGAAGCCCCTGGATCTCTGGCTTGCAGCTGCCGGGGGTTCGCGGGGACCCCGCCCCCTCCCCAGGCAGTACGGGCAATGAATGGGCAACTCGGGTTCTCCCGCAATCGCCGCCACCCCTCCCCCGACCACGGTCTCCCCGCGCTGCTGCCGTCACAGGGCGGGGGGCGGGAGGAGGGCGAAGCAAACAAGCCCCAGGGCGTCTGCTTGACCCTGGCCTGGGCGAGGGCGCTGCCCCGGGCGCGGAGAGGGGCGTGAGGCACGGCTGGCACAGGACCCGCCCCGCCCCGGCCCCGCCCGGTGGGCTGGCGGCCGCGCGCGTGGGAGCCGCGACCCCTCAGCTCCTGGGGCAGGGCGGGCGGGCGCCCCTGAGTCCTTGCCCCAGACCGTACCTCCTTTTTCACGTTCCACAGCAGCTTTTCTTTGACTGCGTCCTCTGCGCTGCCCATGGTGCGGCGGGTGGCGGGCAGGCGGCGCCAAGCGGCCCCCCGGTCCCCCGCGTGCCCTCGCCGCCTCCGCGCCTCCCGGCTCAGCGCCCCACGCGTGAGGCGGAGCCCCCGCCCGCCGCGCTCCCCGCCGCCGCCGCAGCCACTGCCCGGTGCTCAGCTCCGCAGCCATTTTCCGAGCCCCGCAGACGTCAGGCAGCAGGCCCGGCCCTTCCCACAGCCGGCAGGGAGGGGGTGTGTGCGCCGCGACTGGGGTGGTGGGGTGGGGTGGGTGAGGTGGGGTGGGTCAGGGCGGGTGCGGACGCCCGGGGTGTCCGGCCGGGGAGCGCGCCGCAGGGCGGTTGTCATGGCTACGGGCAGGCTCCCGCCCCGAGGGCGCGAACCCGCATTGTGAGCGCTGGGAGCCAGCTCTTCGCCAGGCGCTGCGGAGCAGGCGGGACTTCTGGAAAGGTGATTGTTTGTCTGGGCAATGGCCTCAACCTCCGTGACTGCTCCCGACTTCTGGCCCCTCCGAGAGCGGCTAGGAGGCCGGGGTCTCGCCCCGGGTCCCTGGGGTTCGAATCTGGTCCTGTCACTCCTCCGAATCCCGCGGCCTGTCCGTCGGTCGCTGTTGGTTGCGAAGCTTGTGGAGAAAAGCCAGAACCCAGCCGCCAGCTGTGGGGAGAGCAGGACCCTGAGCCTAAGAGGAAGGCCTGGCCCTCGGGGTCTTCGCTTCTCGAGTGGCTCCTCTTGTGGGTTTGTGGGAAGAGGGGGCACGAGTTGGGGTAAGAGACGGGCTGGAGCCGAGCCCGTGAGGGTGAGGCCAGCCCCTTTAAAGTGATTCGCCTTGGAAATTAGAGTGTTAGGGGAAAGGAAAGGTTACATAGTTGTAACATTTTATCCCTTTATAAAAAAAAAAAAAAAAAAAAAACAATGGGACCCGAGAGACCGGCATTCAAAATCTACGTGACAGGAGCACCTCGAGTCTTCCTTCCCACGTGATGGATGCAACTTTAGCGAGCAAAAAAATGAAAGATGGTCGTAAAATAGGTGCCCTGTATGAAGAGCCGAAGCCAGGAGCCTACGAGCGGCTTCTTTAAGTCGCTCGACATTGGGCTGCAGCGTGGGAAAAGTTGCCACAGTGTTTTTGAGGGGACTCGGGTACCCCGCGCTCACAAGCTGGAGGAAAAAGACCTCGCGAGAAGGCGCGGGAGTACGTTCAAGACTGAGACTTGCCCCCGGGGCCGGAAACGCTCGGATCCTCCCGGAAGTACTGTTTGCTCGGTACACGTGAGCCACAGAATGGCGGCTCACCGCTCGGGCCCGCTGAAGCCGCACAATAAAGCTCATAAAGGCGGGCGACACCACGGTGGTGGGTCCGCATCACAGGGCGGCAAGGGTGAGTAGACAAGAAGGGGAAGGAGGGCTGCTTAGCCAACAGCTATGACTAGACTTGGGACCCTTGCCAAAGGCTCTTTTTAAGGGACTCAGAGAGGTTCCTGTGCGTTAAGTTAATGGTGCGGAGCAGAGCAGCCACTTCTGATCTGCCTTCCAGGTCGTGTAGCACCGAAAATCCTGTGCAAGAAGCTGAAGAAGCAGCTCAGCCGAGTAGACCAGAGGCATCGCGCCAGTCAGCTCCGAAAGCAGAAAAGGGAGGCGGTGAGAGGAGTGGGGGTTGGGAAACGGTGCGGGTTCTGAATGATTTTAGATGGGTAATTCGTCAAACGAGAGAATGCGACCCGGACATGGGCAGAAACTGGGGAGTAAACCCAGGGTACCTACATGCCTTGTTCTTTTTGGTCCAAGGTTCTGCCAAAGTCCTTGACAACTCATACACGTGGCTTTTTTTAACAAGAGAAGGTTTGACCCTTGGTTTATTTGGCCTTCTGTTCTTTTGCAGGGTGTTCTGATTATTTTGCTTTCTTTTTCCTTTTTTCGAGACAGGGTTTCACTTGGCTGTCCTGGAGCTCTGTTAGACCAGGCTGGCCTTGAACTCAAAAGAGATCCAGCCTGCCTCTGCTTTCCTGGGTTCTGGGACTAAAGGTGTGCGCCACCACTGCGGGTCTGTTGTTTTCTTTTTTAACAAAGGGTCTCACTATGTAGCCCTTGCTGGCCTAGAACTCTGGCCTCCAGCTCTGAGAGATGTGCCCACCCTTGCCTCCTAAGTGCTCAGTTTAAAAGCCCAGGGGCCACCACACTTTCTGATCTCTTCTGATGTTTTATGTTAAAGTTCCCTTGCTACTTTTACAAACCAACAGGGGGGTCTGGAGTTGTGCTTTGATGTGGCAGCATCTGTGTTTTTGAAGATGCAAATGAGTGAGAGAGTCTTTGAACCTTTGTGTTGCTAGGTTCTGGCAGAGAAGAGGCAGCTGGGCAGCAAGGATGGGCCTCCTCATCACGTGCTCGTGGTGCCTCTGCACAATAGGATTTCTCTTCCAGAGGCATTTAGGCTGCTTCAGAATGAAGACTTGGGAACAGTGTACTTGAAAGAATGGGGGAGCACCCAAAACTTTATGCTTCTGTGCCCCGGTTTGAAACATCGGTGGTTTTTCACATATGCAAGACCAGGTTAGAGTATCCAATACTTTTTGTCATTATGTTTTAAGTAGTTGTATTTCTTGATTCTAGTGTGCTAACTACTACTTACTGTGTCTGCTGTTTTCAGGAGATCTGCATACTGTATTAGACATGGCTAAAGTTGCTGATACCATCCTTTTCCTCTTGGATCCACTAGAAGGCTGGGACAGCACTGGGGATTACTGTCTATCTTGCCTGTTTGCACAGGGTCTTCCCACCTATAGTAAGTGTTGGAATATTGGAAACCCGCAAAGAAAGTTAATTAGCATTTTTTGGTGCAACTCTGATCTTCCAGGCAGTGTTTAACATTTGATTTAGGAATACAACCAAGCCGTTATATTCTGCTCTCCAAATTAAATGCTTTTTAAATTCCTTTAAATTTTTTTCTTTTATTATCATTACGTTTGTTTTGTATTTTTTGAAACAGGGTTTCTTTGTGTAGCCGCCCTAGCTTTCCTGGAACTCACTTTGTAGATCAGGCTGGCCTAACCCACAGAGATCTGTCTGCTCCAGCCTCCCTAGTAATGGTATTAAAGGCATGCACCTGCATTGCAAGGCTTAAAGACAATTTTTATTTCTGGGCTGTCCTTTGCCCAGGGAAAGAACAGGAAGATGTACTTCACTGTGACATTTCTTTAGTGTTAGCTTGTTGAGTTTCCCAGTGATCCCTGGGTTGTTGTGATCTGGAAATGAATATTCTAGTAGTGAAACAGTAAGTGACTAAGCTCTTTCTTTCTCACCTTTAGCACTAGCTGTCCAGGGGCTTTCTGGCCTCCCACCAAAGAAACAAATAGATGCCAGAAAGAAGCTAAGTAAAACAGTGGAGAAACGCTTTCCCGAAGACAAACTTCTGTTGCTAGACACACAACAGGAGGCAGGAATGCTGCTTAGACAGCTGGCTAACCAGAAGCAACGCCATCTTGCTTTTCGAGATCGGAGAGCTTACTTGTTTGCCCATGTCGCTGACTTCGTGCCTAGTGAGGAGAGTAACTTAGTTGGCACTTTGAAAATCTCAGGCTATGTTCGTGGGAGGACTCTGAATGTAAATAGTTTGCTGCATGTTGTTGGACATGGTGATTTCCAAATGAGTCAGATAGATGCACCTGTGGACCCTTTCCCTTTAACTCCTAGAGTCATTAAATCTCAGAAGAAACAAAGCATGGCAATGGAGGTAAGATTGATGGGAATGGAACCAGGGCCTCAGCAGGCACTCTACTACTACTTGGCTATAGTCATTGCCCAAGATTGTTGTTTTTAACTCCCTCTTCCCCCACAGGGTTCCTCTGTGGCTTTGGAGCCTGCCCTGGCACTGGTTCTGTAGACCAGGCTGGTCTGAAACTCACTTAGATCCTCCTGCCTCTGTCCCCAAATGCTGGGATTAAAGGCATGTGGTTTTTTTTTGTTTGTTTTGTTTTGTTTTTTTTTTTTTTTTTTTTTTTTACAAAGCTTATTTTTTGTATGCCGACGAGGGTGCATATTACTGGTGTGGAGGGCAGGGACAATTTGCCAGGGTTTGGTTCTCTTCTACTTTGTGGGCCCAGAGGATTAGAATTAGGTCATTGGGTTTGGAGGCCCAGGCAGTTTTTTTGTTTTTTGTTTTTCAAGACAGGGTTTCTCTATGTAGCTCTGGCTGTCCTAGAACTTGGTCTATAGACCAGGCCAGCCTTCCAAGTATTGGGATTAAAGTTGATTAAAGTGATACCACTGCCTGACATTTTTTTTTTTTAAGAGTGTATATTTGTAAATTGGCACAGGATGGAAAAACAATTCTCTCTCTCTCTCTCTCTCTCTCTTTTTTTTTTTTCTTTTTTAAATTATTTTGGTTTTTCTAGACAGGATTTCTCTTTAGCTTTGGAGCCTGTCCTGGAATTCCTCCTCTGTAGACGAGGCAGGCCTTGAACTCACAGAGATCTGCCTGCCTCTGTCTCACTTGTGCTGGGATTAAAGATGTGTGCCACCACTGCCTGGCTGGAAAATTTAATTTTCAGAGAAGATAGTTTGCACACTTATTGGGCATGTACGACTGCTAGTTTGAAAGTAAGGCAATAGACAATTAGAACATGTTGATCAAGTGTATTTATCTAGTATTCTTTGGGGTTGGCTCTGCCTTCATGGCAGATGTTGCCTCTTCTCAGAATTTATTTGAATTATAAATCAAATTATCAAACACTTGTAAATTTAAAATTTACAGTAGCATATTCACAGTAGACCTGCTGTGGAAATTGAGAGTACACTAGCTAGCTACACAAGAGAGATCAGAGTCAGCCAAGTGTTCAGAAGAATGAGTTCCACAGAGGTGAAAGAATGTCTTGGGGACTATGGATCTAGGTATAGTGAAGGAGTAGAGGATTTCTTTGAACTTTTATTAATAAAAGACTGAACCTCAACTATGTAGCAGTGACTGTCCAGAGACTTAGTGTATAGAACAGGCTGGACTTAAATTTTGCAGAGAACAGTTTGCCTCTGCCAATTGAATGTTGAGATAAAAGGTGTGCACTACCATGCTGGGAGGGAGCAGTTTGGTTGAAATGGAAAATTCCAGCATTTGGGAGGCAGAGGCAGGTGGATCTCTTAAGTTCTAGGCCAGCCTGGTCTGCAGAGAGGGTTTTAGGACAGCCAAGGCTGCACAAAGAGACCTTGTCTTAAAACACAATCAAAAGGGGGAAGGGTATAATAAGCAGGTGGGAGAGGTCAGGTTTTCTTAGAAACAGTCTCAAGAGTTATGCAGGTGAACACAGTTGAAATGCTAGGAGATGCCCATTTGGAAATTTTGGTATGTTTTGATTTTCTGTTTAATTTGTGGATCTTTCAAGTTATTATTAGATTTATCAGATTTTAGTTAATGTCTGACAGGCCATTACCTGATTTTGGTTTTTAGATTTGTGCAGCAGATACTACAGCTGACATGGAAGAAGACCTTAAGGTTCTGATGAAGGCAGACCCTGACCAACAGGAGTCTTTACAAACAGAAGCTGTTCTAGATCCAATGGAAGGGGAGCAAACCTGGCCCACTGAGGAGGAACTGAATGAGGCAAATGGTCAGTGATAGCAAACATGTTGAATAGTTCTTGCTCACTGCTTGCTTATAAGGCTGGATGAGGAAGTGATTGAAGTTCAAATACTAGAGCTCTGCTTTCTCTCTCAAAATCACTCTAGGCTTGTCTTTTTAAACAATAAATGATAGTAGTCTACTGCAGGGATTTTTTTAGCTGTATATTTGTTGCTAACTGGGGCAGCTGAATTAAATTTGGAAGCCTTCTGTTCTCATGTAGCTGTTATTTTCTCATGTTGGTAGCAGTGTCTGCATAAGTGAGAATACAGAAAGTATAATTAATATATAAAATACTTAATTGTTTGGGTTTTACAGACTTATTGAAGCAACGTTCTAGGGTGGTAAAGAAGGTCCCTAAAGGAACATCCAATTACCAAGCTGAATGGATTTTGGATGAAGGTGATGAAAGTGACGAGGAAGGTGATGAATATGATGATGATACACAACATGAAGGGTTAATGGAAGAGGAATCTCAGGTAAGAAAACAGGCCATTGGGATGGACAGACGGGGCGCGCGCGCACGCACACACACACGCGCGCGCGCACACACACACACACACACACACACACACACACACACACACACACACACACCACCCACCACACTCCAAAAACATGGCTGTGTGAAGTCATCTGCTTAATTATGGAAAGGATATGTTTGTTTGTTTTGTTTTTTGAGACAGGGTTTCTCTGTGGCTTTGGAAGCTATCCTGGCATTTGATCTGTAGACCAGACTGGCCTCGAACTCACAGAGATCCACCTACCTCTGCCTCCTAAGTGCTAGGATAAAAGTCCTGTATCATTACTACACCCAGTGCTCTAGAGGGTGTGTGTGTGTGTGGGGGGGGGGGTTAGGAACAAACTTGCTGGAGTCGTTCTCCTTTTCCACTATTTGGGTCCCTGTATAGAAATCAACTGCCTTTCCTCACTGAGCCACCTTGTTGGTGCTATGATTTTCTTTTTTGGGTTGTCAGGGGTGGGGGAATATAGTCTTATGCATCTCAGGCTTGTCTAGAACTCTAGCTGAAGCGGTGTGGATACTGTTTGCAGGCGTGTGGAATCTGCCCAACTTTAGGTAGCACTGGGGATCTAACCGAGAGCTTTATGTGTGTCAGGAAGGCACTTCTACCAGTGGAGCTACGTCCTCTTCCCTTTTCGGGCTTGTTACTTTTTTTTCTTTTATTTTTGGAGACAGGGTTTCTCTGTGAAACAGTCTTGCCAATAAACTCATAGTGAATCTCCTGCCTCAGCTTCCTAAATCCCAAGACTAAAGTGTGTTTCATGATGCATATTTGCAATTCCCCATTCATTTTACAGGATGAGAGTAGTGAGGAAGAGGAGGAGTGTGAAACTATGACTCTAGGGGAGTCTGTGCATGATGATCTCTACGATGAGCAAGTAGATGAAGAGGCTGAGGAGAGAATGTTGGAGAAATACAAACAAGAAAGATTGGAAGAGATGTTTCCAGATGAAATGGATACCCCCCGTGATGTGGCTGCTAGAACTCGGTTAGTCAGCAAGTGATTTCAGACAAGTTTTATTTGAAAAATTTTCATGGTTTAGAATTATTCGAGTAGGATGCAAATGGGAAAAACACATTGTCCTTTTTTCTTGAAGGGCAAGCATGCTACAGGAGAAGCAGCAACATATAGTCAAGGTATAGATTTGTTCAGAGTGAAACAGACATACCTAGTTTAATTAGCAAATATTCCTTGCAGGAGTAAGTGCTCAGAAATATGGATTTGGGAGGTGAAAGTACATATTTTGAAATGAAGCTTATAAAAGTAAAAGTAATAAAACGTAGTTGATTTTTCTGGATGTAAGCCTGACTAAAAGCCAGTATCAGTGTTGGGTACGAGAGTGGTAAGGCAGGTTGAAGAGCTGTATTCCATAACAGGCACTATAAATTCTTTGTCCCCTGTGAAAAGTCTGGGTTGATTTTGAAATAGTTATTAGAAGCTGTTGTAGGACATGGTTTTTGCTAAAGCTATTAGTTTGTAGTTTGTTTGAAAGATAGGGTCTCATGTGGATCAGGCTATTATGGATCTTCTGCCTCCACTTCCCAAGTGTTGGGTTATAGGTGTATATTTCCATGCCCATGTGTAGCTCATTAGGGTATTTTGAATGCCTAGTGAGTAATTTTGTTTCTTGAGCCAGTTTTGCTTTGTAGCTCAGGCAGACATGAAACACATGGTGTACCCCAACCTTCCCAGTAGATTAGAGCCACACTTAAAGCCTTGTTAGGTTTGTTGTGTACTAGAGGTAAGCATTTTACCACTGACTTACATTCTTAGATAAGAGTAATTTTAAAAAGTGAGAGCCTTGACTATTTTAGAAGTGAGGTGAGTCTTATATAGCACCATCTAACCACTTACTTTCTTAGATTTCAGAAATATAGAGGCCTCAAGAGCTTCAGGACATCTCCTTGGGACCCCAAGGAAAACCTTCCTCGAGATTATGCTCGGATCTTCCAGTTTCAGAATTTTATTAATACTAGAAAAAGAATCTTTAAAGAGATTGAGGAAAAAGAAGCTGAAGGAGCCGAGGTACCTGCCATCTTGTCTACCTTATAATTTGTTTTTGACACAATGCTACTTGTTTGGGAACAAAGGGATTTGAGATAATTAACTGAGAAGGTTGAATCTGGGTGGTTGGCACACCCATGAATGATGAGGCCTGGCATGTATTTCGAGAAAGTTTCGTCACTATTGGGACATTAAAGGTAACCCTGGTGATTGTCTATGCTTTGGCAGGTTGGCTGGTATGTCACACTTCATGTCGCAGACGTCCCTGTCTCGGTGGTTGAGTATTTCAGGCAAGGAGCACCCTTGATTGCATTTTCTTTACTACCTTATGAACAGAAGGTAAATCAGTGTTTTGTGAGGAATGAAGAGTTGTACATATTTTTCCAACATTTTGTTCTCTTGTGGAAGGCTACGTTTTTGATTCTGGGAGTCAGAATGGAGAAGTCAATGATGGTTATACCCAAGATGTCTGAACCTGTCTGAAGCATCTCAGTGATGCAGTCTGTGGTTCTGAGACTTCCCTACCTACTTTTTTTTTTTTTTTTTTTTTTTTTTGTCCAGATCAGAACACTAGTAGTCTTAAAAGTAAATGTTTGTGCCAGTGTGGAGACCTGTTCTCTAGGTGACCTGTAGTCATGCCCACTGGGAGTGGGACAGCTGGTATAAAGGTGGTGGAGGCTGAGAGGAGTGTATGTGGTTAATCAGGTGATGTGAAGGTCATTCACCATGGCTTAGCTTCTATAATGTTACATGTGGATCGATCAGTAAGCTAGCTTGGCTAAGCTAGCTTAGACATTGCATGGAAGCACTGACAAGGCCTGTATGAACCTGCAAAGTCAGTTGGTTGTTGGGTAAAAAGGACTATTTATTATGACATCATGTCATTAACTAGCATGGTTAGCCTTTCAGGGTAGGCTGTTGTATGCCTAGACTATGAAGCTTTTTCTTATTTGGTCCTCAGATGTCAGTATTGAACATGGTAGTGAGTCGGAACCCTGGCAACACAGAACCTGTAAAAGCCAAAGAAGAATTGATCTTCCACTGTGGATTCAGGCGCTTCCGATCCTCGCCCTTATTCTCTCAGCACACAGCAGGTTAGCATGGAAGCTGCTGGGGTCTTGTCACTTGTCTCTGGGGTGAAGATGTTTTCAGTACTCTGACTTAGGAGCCAATGATGTTTTTATTCAATGTCTGAACCTGTCTGAAGCATCCCAGTGATGCGAACTGTGTTATGCTGAGGCTTCTTTGCTGTGAGTATTGTTCTGGAGTAGGTTTTAAACCAGGGTTGGTAACTTTAGGAGTAGGAATATGTGTTGCCTGCTATTTTGGGACCATTGAATAGTACCATAACTCACTTGCCTTCCAGTGACAGGAGACAGAGATGGTAACAGCATTACTGGTGTTGTGGGTAAATTTTCATCTGTCGCATTATTTTTTAAAACAAAGTTTTGGTAAAACATGCCATGTCTTGGTTTTGGGATTTATTTATTTATTTTGAGATAGGGTTAAGAGGGCCTTGAACTTGGGTCCTCCTACCTTTACTTTCCAGTATTTTTTTTTTTTTTTTTTTTTTTGCTTGTTATTAAGTATCTAACTGCATTGTGTATGCTTGTCTTGTTTTATTTATTGAGATTTTCAACACAAGGTCTTAATATGTAGCCCAAGCTGGCCTTCCTTGACCTTCAGGGTGGTGGGAATATGGGGAGGGTTACATTACCATGCTCAACTGGCATGGTATCATAAAGGCACACTGACAAACCTGAGTAGTTGGAATAGAAAGTGATTTGGAGCTGGCTAGCTGCTCAACCTTGCTGAACCTGAGGACCTACATTCAGTGAGTGCTGACTGGCCCTGCGTGATAGAAGGGAAGAACTATGACTTGTATTCCAGTGCTGTAGCACATATGCCTCCACACCACCAAAATAAATAAAATGTATTAAAAAGCCTTAATTATTTTAAGAAAGTAATAACTGCATTGCAGATGAACAGAGCTTTTCTGCTATCTTACTGTCCTGCACACAGCACAAAAGAGCTCAAGGCTGAGTGAAAGTATTGGTTGTATTGAGATCAGATCATCTGGGAGGACTCTTTCATTTTTACCAGTAGACTAAGCATTAATTCTGTCTCCAGTTAAAAAATCACTGGTGGGACTCAATTTTATCTTTTAATTGTGTTGATGCAGGGCGTGGAAGAAGTCTAAGAGTTAGTATGTAGGGAAATACAAGATGAAGCTGGATAGGATATCCTAGCCCTTGTGAGATGGAGGAAGGTACATAGCAAGTTAAAGGCAAGCCTGCAATACATGAGACCTGTCTCAAAACAAAACAGACTGGAGCTCACAGAGGACCTGGGTTCAATTCCCAGTACCTACACTGGTCAGCTTAGAGGCACCTGCACACGAGCACCCCCCACACCCACATGGATATACCCAGATACCTACACATAAATAAAAACATGGATCTTAAACACTATTGCTTTTGGTTAAGAGTCACAGTTAAGCTGAGAATATGATGTAGAGCAATAAGTGAGTACACAGTCCTGTGCTTGACCTCCATTACCATAATTTTAAAGGGTGGGGCTGTGTGGCAGCAGCATAGCTTTTGACAGCTCTTGGATTGCTTATGGTTTCTCAAAAGTCTTTTCACTTTTTTTTTTTTCTATTTATTTTGGACCCTTACTATGGAAGCTGATAAACACAAATTTCAGAGATTCCTAACTGCTGATGCGGCTTTGGTGGTGACTGTGTTTGCACCAATCACTTTTCCTCCTGCATCTGTGCTACTTTTCAAGCAGAGAAGCAATGGTATGTTGAATTCTAAATGGTACATAATTGAACCTACTAGGACCAGCACTTTTCTGTACTTAGACCTGGGGTCTAAGTGTATTAAGGTATACTGGTGGGTTTTCAAAAATACCAATTTCAATCTCCTTGAGGGTGTAAGCAAGCCCAGGGTGATGCAGACTTCAGTAGAGGCTGCTTGGACTACTGTATTTAAGGCAGGCTAGGGGACTGCTCAATGGAAATATCTGTAGTGGTCTTTGTGTAAGAAAGGTAACAGTGCATTTCTCTAAGAAAACCTTGAATGAGTCTTTAAATAGAACAGAGTCGTAGCTGAGGGGTTGGTCCTGTACTTCACAGCTGCTCTCCTTTCCTAGGGATGCACAGCCTCATTGCTACAGGCCATCTGTTGTCAGTGGATCCAGACAGGATGGTCATCAAGAGAGTTGTTCTCAGTGGTCATCCTTTCAAAATTTTCACTAAGATGGCAGTAGTGCGTTACATGTTTTTCAACAGAGGTAGGCATGAATGAAGGAAAGTGGGATCTGTTTCCCTGTGGTGGGAAGATGGGCTAGGCACCGTAGGTAAATGTTTGATTTTTGTGTCTGTGTATTCCATTCTAAGAGGATGTGATGTGGTTTAAGCCTGTGGAACTGAGAACCAAGTGGGGACGCAGAGGACACATCAAGGAGCCTGTAGGTAAGAGCCTGGGATTCCCCAGTGTTACAAAGGGACTGTTGGACTGTGAAGTTCACTACATGTCTTACTGTGACCGATTTGCTGTTTTCCTCCTAGGTACTCATGGCCACATGAAGTGCAGTTTTGATGGGAAGCTAAAATCTCAGGATACAGTATTAATGAATCTCTATAAGCGAGTTTTCCCCAAATGGACTTATGATCCATATGTACCAGAACCAGTACCGTGGGTGAAAAGTGAGATCTCCTCAACAGTGTCTGAAGTGGACATGGAATAACGGATTCAGTGGGGTCCTGTCTCTACTGCAGCCGTGGGTGGGAGTCTGGTTGTGATTATGCAGGTTGTGCTATTTCAGCTGTCCAAATCTACACTGAGTATGGGGTTTACACTATTACTTGGTCTCCAAATTATAACTCTTACTGAAATACTCTTATCCATTAGGATTTTGAAAACAATTTGAAAAGGGAAGATGAAAAACAATTTTCATCTAGAGACAATCTTCTCATGAATTTAAACAGAAATAGTCTGGTAAGAAGCTGGCCTTTCAGCCTGCTTCACCCAGTTTAGGGAGGTTAAGTCTACATTCCCACCACTGAGTACAATACAGATGTTCTTTACTTCTGGAGAGACTGTTTGGAAATGCTGAGATAGCACTGCAGCCAATCCAACACCAGCAGTAGGCTCAATGAGCAGTTTCATTCTCTCCCACACCAGCTGGGTTGCATACTGTTGGTACAGAAAGGAGTAAGGATTAATAAAACAGAACTGGAGTGTTCTATTTAACCTAGTGTTAAATTCTGAACACCAAATGAAATAGATGTTTGGGTTTGTTGTGATGAGTATGTGCTTGCTAATAAAAGTATGCACGTACAACTCAGCCCAGCTCTGCTACTGTCAGAGTTCCCATGTGTCATGGATCACCTGGTTAAGTGATCTGTTCATACTAAGACTACTGCTGTTTTTCTCGTCCCAGTGTTACCTTGATTTCGTCTTCTGTGACAGTGAAAACATCATCCACAAGGTCCCTTATAATAGGCCAGGTATTTGAGCCAATGCTTGATTTGACACCATCTGCTATGGTTTCTGGAGGGTGAAGATTGGGAGTCAGTTCTCCTTTCATTTTAGACTGGTAGCAGTCATCTGCATTCAGGGGTTCTGCAGCGTATACCTTCACACTAGGTTTCAGGGCCTGTGAAGAGGAACAGAGACAGTACAGTGGCATAATGGATAACACATTTTTGTGTTACAGAAGGGTTTTGATACCAAAATGGAAATATTACTTTAAAGCACTTTAATAAACGATATCTGATGACTGACTGAATTGTGTAAATTATAACTGGTTCTAGTAATTTGGGGAGAGTAGTGCAGTGAGGTGGACTTGGACACCACCTATCATCAACTGCTTAGATTAAAGGGAAAAAATTTACCATTTTTTTCAGAGGAGACCATGAAAAAAAATGGTAATTTGGGGAGAATGGTGAGCAACTATCCACAATGAAGTGTGATACAGGTTCTGTATTCCTAATCCAGGAATCCCTTTAACTGTTTTGTTACCTTAATTGTAATGGCTATTCCAGCAACCATTCCTCCTCCCCCTACTGGTACCACCAGTGCATCCACCAAGGGAACCTTTAGTAAAAATATAAATAGGTCAATTAATAGTTTTATAGATGCAGCAAAACCACTTTGCTAGTGGCTAGATAGGATGATGGCATTTTACCTGGTTCAGTACTTCCAGGGCAATTGTCCCTTGTCCAGCTATCACTGCAGGCTCCTGGTTGGGGTGGACCAAGATGCCTTCTGTTTCTTGCATAATTCTTTGTGTGACCTTTTCTCTGGACTAAAAGGTAGCATTAATGTAGTTTACTTGAGTTACAGTGAGTCCCCAAAAGTACAATTCAGTAACTTAACACTTCAAACACTTTAACATTTCTTTCATAAATAAACATGGTACGCTTGACTACGTGCGAGAAAATTTTTTTGCTGGGTGACTGAGGGGCTTCTAATTCTCTGATACAAACAAACTGGATCTTTTAAAACGGAAGATGTTAATAATGTGCAAAGTGTACAAGATAGGATTTGGACTTGTGAACTATTAAGGGAGAGGATAATAGGATAGGCAGAGGGGTGGAAGCAGAGACGAATTAGGCTACTAAATGTGAGAACAGATGCTGGATGGAATCAGGGTGATAATGGGAAAGGCTGTTAAAAGGAATTGGACTTTAAAAGTTCTAGGTTTCCGCTGAACGTTGGTAGAGCACGCCTTTAAACACAGCACTGGGGAGGCAGAGGCAGGTGGATCTCTGTGAGGTGGTTTATGAGAGCAACAAAGCTACAGAGAAACTCAGCCTCAAAAACCCCTCAAAAAAAAAAAAAAAAAACTTCTGGTTTTTCTTTTAAAAATTTTTTATCATTCAATTTATATCTATTCAATTTTGCATGTCTGTAGAGGTTGGGGACAACTGGCAGTCAGTTCTTGCCTAACACTTTTTGGGTCCCAGAAATTAAACTTGGGCTATCAAGTTTGGCAGCTGGTGACTTCTTCTCCACAGGTCGTGTCCCCCCCCCCCTGGGGTGTGGGTGGGTGTGTGTGTTCAATTTGGGAGGACAAATTATCTGGATGTGGTATTTGGAACTTATCAAAGAATTTTTTTTCTTGAACAAACTAGAAAGATAAATGTTGCTATTTGCTGAGGTGAGGAAGACTGGAATGAGGAATAGGGAGTAAGACCAGGAATCTGGTGTCAGACAAAATCACTGACGCCAGGGAGGGAAAGCTGGGTTGTTGGACCATAGGTGAAACTAAAAAGTTTCTGGCTGGGTGGTGGTGGCACACACCTTTAATCCCAGCACTTGGGAGCAGAGGCAGGTGGATCTCTGAGTTTGAGGTCCAAAGCAACACAGATAAACCCTGTCTAGAAACCACTCCCCCTCCCCCCAATTTTTTTAAATTCAGTTTCTGGGACAGGAGAGATGGCTCTGTGGTTAGGAGCTATGACTTCTTCAGAGGACTGATTTCAGTTCCCAGCACCCACAGAGCAGCTTACAACTGTCTGTAGCTCTAGTTCCTACACTCTCCTACACTCTCATACACGAAGGCAAAACACTACATAAAAAGAAAAATTTAATTTCTGGCTGGGCATGGTGCACATGACTTTAATACCAGTACTCTGGAGGCAGATGGATTTCTCTCAGTTCAAGACCATCCAGGTATATATAGTGAGTTCCAGGACAGTACTATGTAGACAGACCCTGTCTAAAAATAAAACATCGGCCGGGTGTTGGTGGCGCACGCCTTTAATCCTAGCACTCAGGAGGCAGAGGCAGGCAGATCTCTGAGTTCGAGGCCAGCCTGGTCTCCAGGGCGAGTGCCAGGATAGGCTCCAAAGCTACACAGAGAAACCCTGTCTCGAAAAACCAAATAATTATTAATCTGCCTGCCTCCCTCCCTCTCTCCTTCCTTCTCTCATTTTGAGACAGGATATCATGTAACTCAGGTCCTCAGGCTAGTCTTACAGTTTGTGTCCAAGGATGACCTTGAACTCCTGGTCTTCCTGCCTGTATTTCCCAAGTGCTGAGATTACAGGCATATAACAACCATACCCAGGTGTTAAACTTTTTGAGAAAAGTCTTACTCTATCTAGCTCAGGCTGGTCTGGAAGTTGCCATTCTGTCTCCTACTCCTGAATGCTAGAGTAGGCATGTGCCACCATGCCTGGCTTTAGTTGAATTAAGCTGAGACAAATGACATCAGTAAGGATAGATGGGGGAAAGGCTGGCTATGCTAAGGCAAAGAAAAAGCCTCCAGGAAGGGAGGCAGGTAGTCTGTCAAGTGATGCTGAACACTTCCCTCCTTACCTCATCACTTTGTTCACTATATACTATAGAGGCTCCATAGGCTTGTATTGCCAGTTTCTTGCAGTTGGGAGCGGTTTGAGGCACCACAATATAAGCGGGAATCCCTGGGAGGGTAAGAACATGATTAGATCTTACAGATCGAAACTTAGATCATTTTGCTTATGAGCAAACAGAGATTTCTTTGGAAACTTATTTCACAACTGCCATCACTCTTACTGAAATTAGGGTATTTTCTCACTCCTTTTTGATACTACTCTATACGCTGAGAAAATTAAATACCTTCCAGTTTGGCAGCATAGGTGAGAGCCTGGCCATGGTTTCCACTGCTGTGAGTAACAACGGCTTTGGGCTTCCCTTCCAAAGTGTCAGGAATTAAGCCTCTGATGGCATTAAGGGCACCACGAATCTGGAAGATATGGTGAATTATAAATGGTGCATCATTTAACAATGGGGACATGTTCAGAGAAATGAATTCACTTGTTTCATTGTACAAACCATAGAATATTTACACAACATAGCCTGCTATGCACCCAGGCTGTGATACAACCTATTGCTTTCAAGCAATAAACTGAACCATGTTAAACACTGAGCAATACCACATGGAATTGCAATACAATGGTATTTGTCTAAAATAGAAAAATATAGAAAGGTAAAATGGTATGACACACAGGACATTACCCCCCCTTTAATTTTTAGACTTATGTATATGGTTCTCTGGAATTTGGGTTATAAATAGTTGTGAACCACTGTGTGAGTATTTGAAACCCAGGTCCTCTGCAAGAACAGGTGCTCTTCCCTACAGGGCCATCTCTCTGGCCTTTATCCCCACTTCTGTTTGAATCTTGCCTCAGCTGGGCTAGAACTTAAACCTAGTCCAGAGTAGCTTTGAACTCATGGCATCCTCTTGCCTTAGTCTCCCTTTTCTGGATTACAGGGATGAGCTGCCACACCTACCTCTAAAGAACATTTAATGAGTGTTTTGCAGGACAGAAGATAGATCTGGGAACATCTAAAGACATTGCTATATAGTACTGTACTATATAGCTAAACATTGTACACTTAAACTATACCAAGTTTAAAGACTATTTTTCACAATAGTAAATTTGCTTATTGTAACTGTAATTTTCTTTGTAAATTAAAAAAAAATTAGCTTGGTGGTAGTGGCACACACCTTTGATCCCAGCACTTGGGAGGCAGAGGCAGGTATATCTCTTGAGTTTGAGACCAGCCTGGTCTGCAGAGTGAGTTATATGACGCCAGGGATACAATGAAACCCTGTCGTGAATGGAAAAAAAAAACAACAAAAAAAACCAAAAAACATGCTCTCACCTGGCCCAGGCTGGCACTGAATTTGCTATGTAGGCAAAGACAACCTTATTCCTGATTCTTCTGTTTAAAATACAAAAACATTGTATAGCTGTACAAAAATACAGGCACGTGTGATGGTACACACCTTTAACTTATTTAGATAATGTTCATGGGACCATAATTATAAGGGATTTTTAGCTTGTGTGAAAGTGACATATCAATGTTATAAACCTGGTACCCATGACTTGAAAATTGCAACCTTTTGTTTCCAATTGCAAAAAGACATTTGTTTTCTTCCATCCACCCTACTGGTGGACAGGAAAATAAAACAGATTTGGGGCCAGGCACTGGGGAGGCATAGGCAGGCGGATCTCTGTGAGTTTGAGGCCAGCCTGGTCTGCAGAGCTAGTTCCTGGACAGCTAGGACTACACAGTGAAACCCTGTCTCAAAAAACAAAACAACAAAAAACCCAAAACAAACTGATTTGGAAAACGTGATAAAAAACAAAATAGATTTTTACCTTAAAAGATCCAGTTTTCTGGAAGAGTTCACATTTGAAGAAAAGACTGCGCCCTGCTATTTGATTCAAAATGGAGCTTGTCAGCACTGGCGTGAGATGGACAGAATCTCGAATGTTGACATGAGCTTTTTCAACATCAGCAAAAGAGATGCAGTACTGAGCACACATGGTTCTGAAATCCAGGAATAAGAAATGGGGTCAAAGCATAGTCCAAATGATGCTTATTTGAAACACTGAAACAGGAGAACAGTCTGGGGGCTGTAGTGCTACGTGGAACTGTTCCCATTACTAGCATGTTGGGATTTCTGTTCAGAGAAACTTCTTTGAAGCTGAAGTAGTTTTGTGCCTACTGAAACTGACATTATCCGGCCCCACTCACACCTTTGGCACTGTTACAGGTATGTGCCTTTTCATCACTGTATAGCCAGGCTGGCCTTGAATTTACAGAGTTCTACCTGCCTCTGCCTTCTAAGTACTGGAATTGGAGGTTTGTGCCACTACATCTGCTGTCTTGTTTTGGGAGTCTCAAGTGTCACTATGCTCTCCAGGCTGGTATAAAACCCAAGGGATCCTCCTGTCAGAGACTTGTGATTGCTGAGACTACTCATGTGTGCCATTGTACCTGGATTGTATTATTTTAAAAACTAACAAATATTGGGACTGGCAAGGTGGCTCAGCAGCTTAAGGCATTTATTTACTGTCAGGCCTGATGACCTACCAAGACCCACATGATGGAAAAAGTGATTACTTCAAGTTGTCTTCTGACCTCCACACATATGCCTTGGCATGCATGACCCACCCACCCACCCACCCACCCACCCACCCACACACACACACACACACACACAAATGTATCCTGGAGTGGTGGCACATGCCTTTAATCTCAGACCTCTGGAGGCAGATGCAGGTGAGTTCAAGGCCAGCTTGGCCAACACAGTAAATTTCAGGTTAGCTAGGGTTATATAGTGAGACTCTTAGTAAATAAATGAACAAAAGTTATTTTGGGAAAAAATGTTTTTTCCCCTTGGTTTTTTGAGACAGGGTCTCTCTGACAGCCCTGGCTGTCCTGGAACTTGCTTTATAGATCAGGCTGGCCTTGAGCTCAGAGATCTGCCTGCCAAGTGCTAGGATTAAAGTGGTTAATTTTTATTTTTAAAAAACATAAAAACTTTTCATGTGTCTATGTGAATATATGTTATATGTGCATATGTGCACAATGAGGCTAATGGATTTTTGGAGCTGGTGTTGAGCTGCTGGAGTGTGGTTACTGGGAACTAAACAAGTCATTAGGAATGGCAGTGAGTACTCCTAACTGATGAGCCATCTTGGTTGTTTTTTTTGGGGGGGGGGCGCCGAGACAGGGTTTCTCTATGGTTTTGGAGGCTGTCTTGGACTAGCTCTGGTAGACCAGGCTGGTCTCGAACTCATAGAGATCCACCTGCCTTTTGCCTCCCAAGTGCTGGGATTAAAGGCATGCACCGCCACCAATGCCTGGCCTTGTTTTTACTTTTTGGATGATTCTGCCATGTAATTCAGGCTATGATCCTCAAACTAACAATCCTCTTGCTACTACATTCTGATTGCCAGAATTACAGCCATGTGTCAATATTTCTGGTTCACAGGTTTCTTGGTCTCATATGTATATAGACCAGAATGACCTCAAACTTGATATGTAGCCAAGGATAACCTTGAATTTCTCATCATTCTGCCTTCAATTTTCTTTTCTTTTTTTTTAAAGATTTTATTTATTTATTATGTATACAACATTCTGCTTCCATGTATATCTGCACACCAGAAGAGGGCACCAGATTTCATAACTGATGGTTGTGAGTCCCCATGTGGTTGCTGGGAATTGAACTCAGGACCTCTGGAAGAGCAGTCAGTGCTCTTAACCTCTGAGCCATCTCTCCAGCCCCCATGCCTTCATTTTTCAAACACTAGGATTACAGGCATGTGCCACCAAGCCTGGCTGTATTGTTAATTTTATTCTTTTGGGAAAAGGCCTTGCTTCTGTAGATCAGGCTAGCCTGAAACTCACTGTGTAGACCACAGTGTACTTGAACTCACAACAGTCTTCTTGTCCTAGCCTCCTGATCCCTGGGATTACAGTATGAGCCACCATGCCTGGCTCAGTCCTACTCTTTTTTACCTTTTATTTCATTTGGTTTTTGAGACAGGGTCTCATGTAGCCCAGACTGGCTTCAAACTTACTACGTAGCGGATAACCTTGAAATCCTGACTGTCCTGACTTACCTTCCAAGTGCTGAGATTTCAGACCTACACCACTGTGTTTGGTTTTAGTGCCTTTTTAATAATTTTCCACACTTCCAAAACATATATACATTACCTGTTAAAATAATTTTCTTGCTCCAGTTGGAGCAAGAAACTTGGCTCAGTTTCCTCAGTTTTCATAATTGAATCTAAATGCATACACAGTTCTAAGGCATTTGAAGTGTCATGTTAGTGTAGTAATGTGTCAGTTTTGTGATATTTAACACCTACTGTCAAGCTGACTGTACCAGTTCATACTTGTTATAACAACAGTATCTAAAGGATGTCCATTCACTTCTGCCTTGCTATATTGCTTTGTTATTGTTTTTTTTTTTCTTCCAAGATAGGGTCTTTTTGGGTAGGCTGGCCTTAGAGATCCGCCTGCCTCTGCCTCCTGAGTGCTGGGAGTAAAGGTGTGCACCACCACTGCTCGGCTCGATATTTTGCTTTTCATTAAATTTTATCTTCCCTGTGTGTGGGGTGTGTGCCCATGCTTTGGCATCAGAGAACAGCTTTGGGCGTTGGTTCTTTTCCTCTATCCTGTGGTCCTGGGGATTATACTTGTGTTGTCAGGCTCCACTCCAAGGGTCTTTACTCACTGGGCCATCTCTCCAGCCTGCTATAATATTTAAAATAATTTTTTTAGACTTATGTAGATGAATGTTTTGCCTTGGTGTATGTATGTGTACCATGGGTGTGCCTGGTACCCAGGGAGGCCAGAAGGAATCAGATCCCTGGAACTGGAATTACAGATGGTTGTGAGCTGCCATGTGGATGGATGCTGGGAACCAAACTGGGTTCTCTAGAAGAGCAGCTAATATTCTTAACTCCTGAGCCAACTCTCCAGCCCTTACCACAAAAATTTAAGATTACTTACGGATAATATATATGAAGGGTAAGATTTTTTCTGCATATTTATTATGTAATAAGGCATTTTACTAGATTTTGTTAGCTTTTAAAGTGTGTCCCCTACTCCCCCCATGCTGAAGATGGGATACAAGGACTCAGGGCAAATGCTCTATCAATGAGCTTCACCCATAGTCCCAGCTGGTTTCCTTTTAAGAAGGTGTGTTATTTACATGTATGGGTATGTCTGTGTGAGCTTATGTGCACCACATAAAGTCTGGAACTGGAGTTACAGGTGACTGGAAGCCACTTTTATATTACAATCTTTGCTGTTTTATAGCTACTATCCCTTAACTTTTTCTTTTTTCCTTTCTTTCTTTCTTTCTTTCTTTCTTTCTTTCTTTCTTTTTTTTTCCCGAGACAGGGTTTCTTTGTGGCTCTGGAGGCTGTCCTGGAGCTAGCTCTTCCAGACCAGGCTGGTCTCCAACTCACAGAGATCTGCCTGCCTCTGCCTCCCAAGTGCTGGGATTAAAGGCATGAGCCACCAATGCCCAGCTATTTTTTTCTAACTTCAGACACGGCTTAAGGTAGTTTTTCAAATAGTATTTTTTTAAAAGATTTATTTATTTATTTATTTATTTATTTATTTATTTATCATGTATACATGGGCCACCATGTGGTTGCTGGGAATTGAACTTAGGACCTCTGGAAGAACAGTCAGTGCTCTTAACCTAACCCCTGAGCCATCTCTCCAGGCCTCAAATAGTATTTTTAAAGTTGACTGCTTTCTAGTTCTCAGATCTCTCTTTGGCTGTGCTATTTTCAGCTTCCACAGGAATTGAAGTTTCTTTTAGGGTTCCTAAGGAAAGGCTTGTGTGGGAAATCGCAGAAGCAAGGACAGCTATATGTCTAGTTCTTCCACATGGTTTCCAAGATTTTAGCTGATGCCAGATCTCAGAGCTCACACAGGTGTGGGGACTCTTTTACCATACAGAAGCAAAGAAACCTTTCATTGCATCAACTCCTCTAGGGAAACTCAAAACTTCAAAGATAAACATAGTTCATACAATAATTCCCTGGTTTTTCTTCACATTTGGAAAGTAAGCCATCAAAACCATCCAGGAAAAAGAACAGGTGCTATGCTCTGGATTGCTTAGTAGTTAAGAATACTAGCTAGTCAGGACTGGAGAGATTGCTCAGTGGTTAAGAACACTAGCTGGTCTTCCAGAGGTCCTGGGTTCAATTCCCAGCAACCACTTGAGGCTAGCAACCATAAGTAATGAGATCTGGTGCCTCTTCTGGCCTGCAGGGATTCATGCAGACAGAACACTGTATACATAATAAGTAAATAAATCTTTAGCCAGGTGGTGTTGGCACACGCCTTTAATCCCAGCACTTGGGAGGCAGAGGCAGGCAGATCTCTGTGAGTTCAAGACCAGTCTGATCAGGACAGCCTCCAAAGCCACAGAGAAACCCTGTCTCTCAAAAAGCCAAAAAAACCAAAACAAACAAACAAACAAAAAAACCCCAAAAAACTAGCTAGTCTTGTAGAGGCCCTAGGTTCAGTTCCCAGCACTGACACGGTAGCTCACAACTATCTGGAACTGCAGTTCCAGGAGACCCAGGACCCTCTTCTGACTTCCTCAGGTACCAGGTACACTTGTGGTGTACAGCCACACATTGAGGTAAAACAGTCATACACACAGAATTAAACAAAAGGAGAAGGTTGGGTGGTGGTGCATACCTTTAATCCCAGCACTTGAGAAGCAGAGACGGGGATCTCTGAGTTTAAAGATAGCCTGGTCTACAGAGCAATTTCTAGGACAGGCTCCAAAGCTACAGAGAAACCCTGTCTCAAAAAACAAAACAAAACAAAACAAACAAACAAAAAAAAAAAGGAGAAATCTACCTTTGTACGGTTATACATACATGTGGTTGCACACACATTTAATGTTAGCACTCAAGAAGCAGAGACCTGACTGGTCTACAAAGCAAGATCCAGGCCAGCTTGAGTTACACAGTGAGACCCTTTTGACCCTACCTCAGGGGAAAAGCAAAGAAGCAAGAACACTAAAGATTTGTGGCCCAGTGGGATGTTTACAGGTTTACAGCCCCTCCCATGCAGGTGCTAGTCAATCCATTCTAGGACAAGTCCTGACCTGACCTTGAAACAAACCAGCTGTTGAGCAAGGCTACATTATTTAAGACATTCTTGCTTGCTTGCTTTCTCGTGTGTGTGTGTGTGTGTGTGTGTGTGTGTGTGTGTGTGTGTGTGTGTGGTGTGTGTGTGTAAAAGACAGAGTTTTAGGTATCCTACAATGCCCTGAAACTTGGTGTGTAGTAGCCCAAGGAGGACCACAGACTGCTGAGGAACCAGGAACTCTACTCCTAGAGGTAGACCAAAAGAACCAAAATCTGTGTTTCATCAAAGTGTAAACAGGGCCCCAGACCTTTCAGACCTTTGCACAACTGACTCCATGATGGAATTACCATTTGGGCTCTAAGACACAGCATGTGGACAGTACTGCCTGACAACACTAAAACAAAGGCCTAATCCTTCAAAGTCCATAGTTCTGGGAAAGTCTCTAAAAGCACTAACCTTTTTAGCTTCTGTAGTACTGCTTCAGGCTACTGTTTTTGTTAACTGAAGTATGGCAACCCAGGACATGGTTTTTGTGCTTAGAGCTCACCCTAAAGCTTGAAAACCCAGTGTAGTCACAGACCAGCTAATAAAGACTTTCTATTGGCTTAAACCATGTCTAAGCAGTCTTCTCTGGTGAATACCCCACAACCAATGAGATTTCTGCACTCTCATGTTCATAGCTACATTATTCATAATAACCAAAAGAGGCCAGTGGCCACCGACAAATGCCTATACATATGTAATATGCACATAAAATGTAAAATTTATATTTAACAGGAGGAAATTCTGACATGTTATGACATAGATGAACATTGAGGACATTATGCTAAGGGAAACAAGCTATTTGCAAAGATACCTATTACATGATTCCAATTATGTAGGATTCTTATAGCGATGAAATTCAAAGAAAGAAGAGTAGTTGATGGGCTATGTTTAGGACAATGGAGAGCTGTTTAATAGGTATAAATGGGTTTGGATATGTAATAGAATACATTAAACAACAACAAAAAGCATACACTTAAAACTGGTTAAATGACACAGTTTATGTCTATTTTATCACAGTTGAAACAAACTGAAAGAAAGCAGTTATACTTAGGTCTATAGGTTGTGTGATGCCTAATTTCCTTGTAAGCTTGATTTTACCAGAACTGACTAAAACCCAAGCAGCTCAGCATGCTTGGGAAGGGTTTTCTTGATTGGATCATTTGAGGCGAGACAATGTACTCTAAATACGAGCCACATCTTTGAGGGTAGCTCACAGAAAAAGACATGGAAGAAGGGAGTGTCTGCTATTTGCCCGCTTGCCCTCACTCTTATTGACAAGTTCATCTATCCCTCTGCTAAGGCATTCTTTTATTGGTACTAGAACCAGTTTCTTCAGGATTCCAATTTAGTGTGGACTAAATATCACCAGATTCTTGGCTTTTCTGCCAAAAGACAGCCATTGTGGGATTAGCCACCACAGCCTATAAAGCATTCTAATATATGCCGTTCATATACAGACATATTTCATTCTTTCAGTTCTGTTCCTTTAGAGAATCCTGACTGATACAGTTTACAAGTGAGAGAACCCCAATTTGAAGCAGCTTAGGCAAAGGACGAGGACTTCCAGGTTCACCGGCTCATGGAATCTGAGGAAAGGTTGGACAAACCACAGAGGGGATACAGAGCTTCAGCCACAACTGCAACCAGGAGCTCGGGAGTTTCCATGACTCGCACTCAGTTTCTCACCTCTGCTGCCTTTGGCACGTCGGCTTCCTTTTCATAGACCAGCTGGTTCCGTATGGCAGGACACATGGCTGCTGTCAGCTCCTGTGTTTTACATTTTATGGCTTCCACACTGAAGAGGGATTTTCTCTCAATTTCAGTTCAAAAAATTCTGGGTAAGGACTTTGACTGGCCCATCTTGGCCCAGGACCAGTGTGGCAAAGGGTGTAAGGTCATTTAGGAAATACTATGTAATAGAATTATTTATGGAAACATGAAAAAGAAACAGAATGAGATCTATAACACAATATCAATCATGTACATTTAAATACATACATAAAACATTATATATTATGCAAAGATACATGTATATTTAAGGACATATATCAAGCACACTAAAGCCACTAAAGAAGGAGTGATGATGGATGACTGGGAACTGAAATGAGCAAAAAAATGAGAAAGGCTTTGTTAATGACAGTGTGAACAAAATAGTATGATTACCTCAATTCTCTGCTTCTGATGGAAAACAGCAGTGAAAGAGGGAACGATGGAGGTGAAAACAAAACCAAACTTGTGAGTAGGCCTGAAAGGTAGTTTTCAGAAAAAAAAGGGAGAGAGAGCTGGAGAGATAGCTCAGCTGGTAAAGGCACTTGCTGCCAAGTCTGACAACCTGGGATTCACAGGTAGAGGGAGAGAACACACTCCTGCAGGTTATCCTCTGACTTCCACATGTGAGCTCACACACAATAAATAATGCAATTAAAGTTTGCTGAGATGGGGTCTCTCTATGTAGCCCTGGCTACCTCGAAACTCATTATATAGCCTAGGCTAGTCTGGAACTCACAGAGATCTGCCTGTCTCTGCATTCCAAGTGCTGGGAGTGAAGATGTGCACAGCCATACCCGGCTCCTCCCTCCCTCCCTCCCTTCCCTTCTTTCTTTGTCTCTCTCTTCCGTGTGTGTGTGTGTGTGTGTGTGTGTGTGTGTGTGTGTGTGTGTGTGTGTGTGTACACATATGCAGGTGCCTGCAGAAGCCAGAATGTCTACTCACTAGGAACTGGAGTTACAGGCAGTTGTGAGTCACCTTACATGGGTGCTAGAAACTGAACTTAAGTCCTTTGAAGAGCAAAAGTGCTGTTAACCACTGAGCCATTTCTACAGTCCATTATTAGATTTTGTTTTGCCAGCTTTTGGGATCCTATTCCTCATACTGGGTTGCCTTGCCCAGTCTAAATACATGGTGAGGTGCTTAGTCTTGTTTTGTTAATATCCATGGGAGGCCTGGCCTTTTCTCAATAGAAATGGAGGAGTTGATGGGGGAGGGGAGGCAGAAGAGAAGAGGGGGAGAGGGACTAGGAGGAGAGGAGGGAGACACTGTGGTTGGGATGTAAAATAAATAAATGATAAATAAAATTTCTTTTTGGCCATGGGTGTTCATGTGTATAGGTGTATTGGTGTGCACATGAGTGTAAGCGAATTCTGAGTGAGGTTGTTACCCTTCAGGAGCTAGCCACCTTGGCTATAGTTTTTTTTTTTTTTAATTTTTTAAAAAAAAGATTATTTATTTTACTTGCGTGAGAATACCATCTGCATGTATGCCCTTATTCCAGAAGAGGGTATCAGATTCCACTATAGGTGGTTGCTGTGAGCCACCATGTGAGAATTGAACTCATGACATCTGGAAGAGCAATCTGTGCTCTTAACTGCGAATCCATCGCTCCAGCACCCCATAATAGTTTTTCACTGGGAAATGGGGTTTACTGTTTAAACTAGCTGGCCAGTAAGCCTCAGAGATTCAGCTGTCTATATTTCCCCAGAACTTTCATTACAAACCCATGACATCATTCCTAGCTTTTTAAGTGGGTGCTGGAGATTGAACTCAGGTTCGTATTATGTATGCATGAATATATATGTATATATATATCACTATATTGATTGAGCCATCAATTGTTGTATAGCAAGCACTGTATTGATTGAGCCATCTCTCTAGCTATTTGTTTTAATTAATTAAATGTATTGGGACAGTACCTAACCTTAAACTAACTACAGAATTGAGGATGACCTTCAATTCCTGATTGTACTGCCTCAGCCTCCTTAGTGCTGTGATTACAGGCATGCACTGCTGTGTTCAGTTTATGTGGTGTTTAGGATCATGCATGGTAGGCAAGCCCTTTATCATCTGAGGTACATCCCCAGCCTTTGTTTGTTTACTTAATGTATATGAATATTTTGCCTGTATGCATGCCTGTGCAACACATGTGTGGCTGGTACTTGCAGAGGTCATGAGAATGTTGGATTTCCTGGGATTGGAGTTACAGACAATTGTGAGCTGCCATATGGGTGGTGGGAATGGAACTTGGGTCCTCTAAAGAACCCAAGTGCTCTTAGCTGTTGAACATCTCTCCAGCCCACTTCCCCGGCCTTTAGTTTTAAAATGCTAAATGCACCAAGACTCTAAAATTATTTTTATATAGGCTTAATGCTTTCTCATGGATTCTGTCATGCACTATTTTCTTTCTTTCTTTTTTGGTTTCTCCGTGTAGCTTTGCTGTCCTGGAACTTGGCTCTATAGACCAGGCTGGCCTTGAACTCAAAATCATCCTGCCTCTGCCTCCTGAGTGCTGGGATTAAAGGCATGAACCACGACCTGCTTTCTTTCTTTTATTTTTGAGGTGCTGGGATTTGACTTAGGGCTTGACATACGCTAAGTAAGCACTCTACCATTGAGTTACAGTCTCAGCCCGTTTTTCATCACCTTAATTTGTCAAGAACCCATGAACTTTATATAGAAAATAAAAGCAACCCCAAGGTCTTAGGCATGGCTTCATTTTAAAAAATTACACTCATTAATACATATAGTGTCTCACTATACAGGACCAGGATGGACTTGAATTCACAGAGATTTTTTCACAAATTATGTGTGTGGGTATTTGCCTCATGTGTGTTTGTGTACCGTGTGTGTGACTAGTGCCCTGGAACCAGAGTTCTGGACAGTTGTGAGCTGTCCTATGGGTGCTGAGTCCTGGGTCCTCTGAAAAAGCAGCCAGTGCTCTTAACTGCTGAGACTTCTTTCTGGTCTCTAATTTCTTTCTGAGATGAGATCTTGGTATATTTCCCGGCTGGATTTTTGAGCTGGGCATAAGTGATGCTTCTGCAGTTGTCAGTTTTCCAACTAGCGGGGATACTATGTAGATGCATATTAATACCTGGCCTGTTTTACTTCTTTGTCCTGTGAGTTATTTAAAATTTTTCTAATTATAAATGGTTAGAATTCATTGCTTAGCCGGGCGGTGGTGGTGCACACACTCAGGAGGCAGAGGCAGGTGGATCTCTGTGAATTTGAGGCCATCCTGGTCTACCCAATGAGTTCCAGAACAACCTCCAAAGCAATACAGAGAAACCCTGTCTTGAAAAAACAAGAAAAGAAAAAGAGAAAAAAAAGAAAAAGAAAGAATTCAATTTCTTGTTTTATGCAACTTGTACAATTTTAACTATGCAAGGCATATGTATGGAATGTGCATCTGGACACCAAAGGCTCAAGTCGGTATCTTCCTCTATTCCTCTATTTTTTTTTTTTTTAATTGTGGGGCTGAGAAGATTGCTCAGCAGTTAAGAACAAGTAGTGCTCTTTTGGAGGACTAGACTTCAGTTCCCAGAACCCAGAGCAGATGTCTCATAACTGCCCTTAACTCTAGCTTCAGAGGGAATCCAATGCCTCTTGGCTTCCTCAGGCACATTTACTCATGTGTATGTATGCAACACAGATACACACATATAATTAAAAATGAGACAAATCTAAAAAAAAAAAAACTCACCATTGACTATAGACTGGAAAATGAATAAATAAATAAATTTTGAGGCCATGGATACAATTCAGTCAGTAGGATGCTTGTTCAAAATGTACTAGGCCCTGGTTTCAATCCCTAGAATAACATCAACCTGGCACATCAATATAGGGCCACATCTGTAATCCCATCTTTTAGGAGCTCGAAACAAGAGTGGTAGAAACAAGGTTATCCTTGGCTGCATGATGACTTCAAGACCAGCCTGGAAACAACAGACCTTGCCTCAACAAAAGCAAACAAAACCAAATAATTTTCAAATTGATGTCTTAAACTGGAAAGTAGATGACCTGCCCCACGCCCCATGTTGGCTTTCAACTGCGTATGTAGCCAAGAATGACCTTGAATTTCTAAACCTTCTCTTGTGCTTTGCAAGTGCTGGGATTATAGGCTTCTGCCACCACACTTAGTGTATGTGGTATTAGGAATGCCTCTCTCTCTCTCTCTCTCTTTCTCTCTCTGGCAGGGTCTCATGTAAACCACGATGGCCTGGAACATAGCCAAGGATAGCTCTGGATTCTTGATGTTCATTCCCTAAGTGTTGCCTGAACCCCTAGAGTGTGCACAGCCTAAGCTAGTCTGGAACTCCTATCTTCTTGCATTAACACATAAAGTCATGGGATTAGAGATGTGTGACACCATAATCTGTTTCAAGTTACAGTTTTAATTTTTTTTCCTGTTACGGTTTTTAGACAGGTCTTATTACATAGCTCTAGCTGGCATAGAACTCACTTATATAGACCATTTGAATTTGAAGAGCTCCTCCTTCCTCTGTATTTCTGGTGCTAGGCTTATAGGCATGTGTCACCATGTCTGGTTCCTGTTTTGGAGACAGGGACTTGTGTACTTTTGGTTTGGCCTTGAACTCAGCGGTAGAGGCCAGCATTGAACTTCCTCCCTAGTACTGGAGTTACAGGCATGTGCCATCATACCAGGATCTCAAACCACTTTTTATATTTCCCATTTCTCTCAGATATTTGGGCAAAGGCTGCCATTTGCTCTGGCCACTTGAATTATACCCCTTCTTTTGGGCTGTTGAGATTTTCCCAATCATTGTATTTCTTTTCTGATGGCAAAATATCTCTCATATAACAGGAACTTAATGAGTTATATCAAGAGTAATCTATGCTTTTGGTCTGGGGCTCGGGCGTATAATCTAAGATTATACTATGATCAAGAAATAACTGCTTACTATTTTTTGAGGATCTAAGATTCCTATGAAGGAGCAACAGTTGGAGAGGCAGCCTTTGGGTAGGAAGTTTCTCCACCTAAGTTTTTAATAGGAGTTAAGAATGTACCAATCTTCTAGTCTAATTAATTCTTGTTTCTTTTTTTGGGGGGGGTAAGTGGGACAAGGTCTTCTAGTATATTGCCCTGACTGGCCTCAAATGTGCTATGCTGCCCAGGCTGGCCTTGAACTTGCAATCTTTCTGTCTCAGCCTCTCAAATACTGTGAATATAGGAATGAACTATCTCTACCAGCCTCAGTGAAAATTTAAAGATGTAAAGACGAAAGTGGGAAGAATAAATCTGAATTATAAAAAGTAAATTAAAAAAATTTCAGTGTTAAATTCCCAGGTCGATAATTTCCCTGTTTTACTTCCACACGACCGCCTCTAGCAAGTCTTAGGGATGAACTTTGTCACGGACTTTGACACTCTGGTACAACCAATTGTTAAACGAGGTAACTGACTTCTTCCGTTCTCTGAGACTCAGTTAATTAGAAATGGAGATAATAAATAATTATTGTTAAAAGATCTTTAAGCTCCACAATCCAGGCCTATGATAACGAGACTTCGGCCTAAAATGATCGGAAGAGGCCGAATTGAAGGATGTCTCGGTCCACCCGAGCCCCAGACCAAAAGCAGTGTCGTTTATGGCTACCATAGCAATACCGGCATCCCAAGGAGCGAATGCTCACCTGGCGTGGGCGAGCCATACCAACCCTCGCCTCACCTCACCTGCCGGGCGCCGCGCCTCCACCTCCAAGCCTCGGCGTACCTTCCAGCGTTACACCTCTGCGCACGCGCACGCGCACACGCTGGTCTGCGGCCTGAGCGCAGGCTCTGGCGTGGCCCTAGTTGAAAGTACTGAATGCTTTTGCTCCCAGTGCGGCCACCGTCGTTTGGGGAGGGCGACAGGAGGGGGCGGGGAAAAGGGTGGGAGTGGGTGAGCGCGCGCCGCCCGTCCGTCGTGGTTTCCTGGCTGCGCGCGGCGGTGGTAGAGTCGCAGCAGCTGTAGCAGCCGCCGTGAAGATGGCGGAGGGGTTGGAGCGTGTGCGGATCTCCGCGTCCGAGCTGCGAGGGATCCTGGCCACTCTGGCTCCGCAGGCCGGGAGCAGAGGTGAGTTGCGCCGCCCAGCTGCTGGGCCGGGCCTGCCCGCCCCGCCTCCTTCTCCTCTGCCTCCTCCCCGCCCCGTCCGTGGCGCTCCGAGCCCCCGCCCCTTCCCCCAACAGGGCGACCCCGGGCCTCAGGCGGCCGCCGGGACACTGCCGGGCTGGTCCTCCGCTCACTCGGGCCCTTGGGGTAGAGCTCAGCGCGAGTTACTGCCACCGCCTTCTTGCTCACCGCGACGGCGGCCGTGGTTGTACCCTCTTGCCCCAGCGCTCTCTCGCCGGCGCCTGGATTCAGTCGTGAGAAGACACGAACTGGAGTGGGTGCCGGGGTCCGGTAGAGGCCCCGGAACATACCGCTCCCTAAAGAATCGTCTGTGTACCTTCCGTAGTCCTCCGTTTCGCGTCGGAGAGGAGGAGCTGGGGAGACAGTCTTAACAGGCTGGGACTTCCCTTGCTCAACTTTCCCCCCCAAGGCAGGCTTCCAATGGTACGCCAGTGGAGGAATCCAGGACCGCAGGGAGCGGACTGTTTTGTTTTGGTCTTGGCGTGTATGGGAGCAGTTGTGGGCAGAGAGGATGCTTAGTCTGCCAGCCTCCCTACGCATCAGAAAAGCTTGAGAAACGTTTTAGTGCCTCACTTTCCCTTCATTAGTCAGTATTGTTTAGGATGACTGTTAGAGTAGGTGCCTTCTCTAGGATTGTGGCTAGAATCTGAGAGGTTAGTTTTCACTGGCCAACTGAATTGGATTAGCCAGGCTGTTTTCTCTCACTGCTCTGGAAAATAGTAGTCACCACCTCCCCTGACTCCGCCCCTAAACTAAGTTTAAAAGTTTACCGAGGGTGCTGAGATTAAACGGCTTTATCTTGGTTCGTATTTGGTGGAGAGGCTAAACTTTTGCCAACTTTTGTTTGAGACAGAACTCTCACCTTGTAGCCAAGATTGGCCTTGAACTTACTGTGTAACCCAGCCTGGCCTTGATGCTTCTCCTGTCTGCCTCCAGAGTGCTGGAATTACAGGCATGTGCCACCACACCCAACTTCCAACGCATTATCTAAAATTTCAGTTTCACTTCATTTCCCTTTCCCTCCCCCTCGCCCCCAACTAACAAGCGTGCATGCGTGTGTGTGTGTGTGTGTGTGTGTGTGTGTGTGTGTAGGTGTAGGTGTAGGTGTAGATGTTGGAGAATAAATACCTGCTTTCAGCTTGTCAGCTTGTTTGTGTTTATATTATAATTAGGTACTGGGATTTTGTATAACTTGAGCATTTCCTCTAACTTTCTTTCTTTCTTTCTTTCTTTTTTTTTTTTTTTTTTTTCGAGACAGGGTTTCTCTGTGTAGCTTTGGAGCCTATCCTGGCACTCACTCTGTAGACCAGGCTGGCCTTGAACTCACGGAGAGCCGCCTGCCTCTGCCTCCCAGTGCTGGGATTAAAGGCGTGCACCACCAACGCCTGGCTTCCTCTAACTTTCTTATTAAACATGTATTAATTATTTGTAGTAGTTTCTCCACTCTAAGCAACAGATACTTAACAAAACAACCCTGTTTACCATTTAGTAAGTTCATGGACTTTGGAAAGTGGTTTATAAACTCCTCTACTCTTGTTCTTTTCCTTTGTTTTTTGAGTCAGGATCTCATATAGCCCAAGCAGATCTCTAACTCTCTGTAGCTGAGGATGGCCTTAAACTCCAGATCTTGCTGTCACTTCCCAAGTGCTAGGATTTGTAGGCATGAATTTGACTGGGCTCTAGTATTCTTGAGTCCCTTAGTCCTTTGGTGTTTTGAGAGCATGTCACAATCCTTCCGTTGGTGCCTAGGAAAAGCTCCTCTAATGGAACTTTTTTCCCCTTATATTCTATCATCATAGTAGCAGTTAGTCTCAGTATTCTAGGCAGTATTTTCTTGAAATGATTCTGCTGGTTGTTGTTAAAGAGTTGGTGAGGATGAGTGGAGTTGAAGATTATAAAGGGAACTGCTTCTTGCTTGCTTCAGTAGGAGGTATGTGATTGGGGATTGGTATCCTAAAGTTGTAGATTTGCCCTGGTCAAGTTCACACACTGTAGTTGCAGATATTTTCCCAGAGATATCTAAGACTGGGTTGTTATACATACCCCCTCAAATGTGTGTATAAATGTATGTTTACATATGTAATATAGTAAGTAAATATATGATGTAATATATGATAAATATATACCAGTAAATATGTTTATGCAATGCTGAGGATTGCCTCTAGTGGCCTCCTGTATGCTAGGCAAATGCTGTACTACTGAGCTATATTCCCTGCCCCCTTCCTAATATGGTAAAAGAATTTAGCTAGCCTAGAAAAATGTTGCAGACAGGAGGAAAGACTAAACCAGGTGTGATTATACACTTGTGCAGTCCCAGAACTTGGATGGCCAAGGCAGGACTGTGACTTTGATATCTTTCTGGGCTGTATAGTGAGACTCTGACTCCAAAAAAGAGAAAAAAAAAAAAAAAAAAAAAGAAAGAAAGAAAGGAAAAGAGTTGACTAATAGGCTACATAGACAGGATAGTTTAATGTCTGAATATATTCAAGATCCTTGATTCTGATATAATGAAGTAGTTTGAGATCAGAATATGAGTATGACTTGGATAGGTCAAGAGAATATTACCCCTCCATTTCCATAACTCAAGTGCATGTAACTATAACACAGTTAAATTCTTAGCCTCACTGGTTACTGAACACATAACTCCAAATTTCTGCCTTTGTAGAAACATTCTTCCCTGCCCACCAGTGCTAGTATTTGGATATGTAATTCTTGCTTATTTTTGTTGTGGTGGTGGTTATGTAACTAGAATGACAACTTTTCTTCCTTCTCTTCTCCATTATTCTTTTCTTTTGTGTTGTTTCCTCCTATCAACAATACTAGAAAACATGAAGGAATTAAAGGAACCCAGGCAGCGCAAAGATAATAGGCGCCCAGATTTGGAAATCTATAAGCCCGGACTTTCTCGACTAAGGAACAGACCTAAAACTAAGGAGGCTCCTGGGAGTGAGGAATTTAAGGATGAGATTGTAAATGACAGAGATTCTTCTGTTGGGAATGATTCACAGCTTATTAAAGTTTGCAAGGAATTGGACAGCCAACAGCAAAATGGTCCTACAGATCCAGAAAATCGTCAAGCACAGGAGACTTTCTCAAAGACTGTTGGACTAGAGGACCGGAGTCTACGAATCATTAAGAGAATAAAGAAACCTGACCTGCAGATCTATCAGCCTGGGAGGCGTTTGCAGACCATAACCAAAGAGTCAGCTAGCAGGGCAGATGAGGAAGAAATCCTCAATCAAGTGGAACAATTGAGGATTGAGGAGGATGAGTGTAAGGGAAAAGCTGTTAAAGAAGAAGTTGTGAATAAACCAGACAAAACTGAGGCAGAAAAGAACCAAACTAATGACCGAGTAAGAACTGCCAAGGGAGAAAAGGGAAAAAAGATTGAAAAGGGGGAGGGGACAAAGAAGGTGAATGATGACTCTGTCCAAGGGAAACCTGGTTCTGTAAAGCGGTACTCCCGATCAGACAAACGAAGGAACCGCTACCGCACTTGCAGTACCAGCTCAGCTGGTAGCAACAACAGTGCTGAGGGAGCTGGCTTGACTGATAATGGATGTCGCCGGCGGCGCCAGGATCGGACCAAGGAGAGGCCACGACTGAAGAAGCAGGTATCTATGTCTTCAACTGATTCCTTAGATGAGGACAGAGTTGATGAGCCTGATGGATTAGGGTCCAGGAGGAGCTCAGAAAGGAAGAAGCATTTAGAAAGAAATTGGTCTGGCCGAGGCGAGGGTGAACAGAAAAGCAATGGTAAAGAAAACCGAGGCACCCTTCGAGTCACTTTTGATGCAGAAACCATGAGTAAAGATTCCCCCATGGTGAGATCAGCCAGGGAGAATGTGGAGAAAATAAAGTCTGACAAAGGCCCAAGCAGTGGGGGCAAGGGCTCTGAGAAGCAGGAGTTCAAAAATCCGAAACAAGAACTTCGAAGTCGTGGTCGTGGCATTCTGATTCTGCCTGCCCATACTGCCCTATCTGTCAGTTCATCGGGTTCTCCAGAGTCTACACCTTTGGGACCTCGACTTTTATTTGGATCTGGTAGCAAGGGATCTCGGAATTGGGGACGTGGAGGCACTACGCGCCGACTATGGGACCCAAACAATCCTGATCAGAAGCCTGCTCTGAAAAGCCAGACACCCCAGCTACATTTCTTGGACACTGATGATGAAATCAGCCCTACATCTTGGGGTGATTCACGTCAGGCCCAAGCATCTTACTATAAATTTCAAAACTCTGACAACCCCTATTATTACCCTCGGACACCAGGCCCTACCTCTCAGTATCCCTATACAGGCTATAGTCCTATGCAGTACCCAGTGGGCCCTGCAAATGGTATGTATCCAGGGCCTTATTACCCAGGCTATCCTGCCCCCTCAGGACAGTATGTATGTAGTCCTCTCCCTGCCAGCACCATGAGTCCTGAAGAGATAGAGCAGCACATGCGGAACATGCAGCAACAGGAGCTACATAGGCTTCTCCGAGTGGCTGACAACCAGGAATTGCAGCTTAGCAACCTGCTTTCCAGGGACCGCATCAGTACTGAGGGCATGGAGAAGATGGCTCAGCTCAGGTATTTTGTGTGTTTTCCTACTATCTTGCTTAGAGGGAAATAGACAACAGTAAGGTTCCTGTGGCTGAGGAAGGTAGAGACTTCTTAGGTAAGCCACCGAGTGTTACCTCCCTTTCACAGGGATCTCTGCCCCTCCCAGCCCCACTTGGGTATGGATATCAAGCCCAGAGCCTGGTGAATCTTAGAATAAGTGCCCTACCACTGAGCCATACTTTAAGCCCCTTTACACTGATTTTTATAAGGAACAGGTAGTTGGGAAAATAAGTTTTAATTCTAGTCTTAGAAATAAGTATGCTTTTGACTTTAAGGGGAAAAAACATGTCTTTAAGGGAATATAGGATTTCCAGAATGCCAATTTCCAGCATGCACTAAAGAACTTATTTCAGCTCTTCAGTGTAGGTGTGCACATATGGGAATATGCTATTTTCCTAGGTGTAAATGTCTTTGGAATGGCATTCTATTGTACAGAATAGAACCGTATGAGTAGGATACCTGGTCACATGTCAAATTTCTTGTCAGGAGGGAGGTGGCTGGTTTGCAGGAAGTTCATATCTTGGGTCTAGCCTTCCTTGTGATGTATTGGAGCTAGACACTGCATGTATTTTATTCCAGAACTGAATTACTGCAGCTGTATGAGCGCTGTATTCTATTAGATATTGAATTCTCTGACAATCAGAATGTAGATCAGATCCTGTGGAAGAATGCCTTCTATCAGGTGATTGAGAAATTCAGGCAGCTTCTCAAGGATCCAAATATTGAGAACCCAGAACAGATTCGGAACAGACTCTTGGAGCTTTTGGATGAGGTAAATATTGTATTTTTTTGGTCATCAGGATAAAGTCTGCAGCATTTTTTAGTTTGTTTGTGTTTTCTACCTGAAATGTTTTAGAACAAAATATTGCTAAAACTCTTGTGTCTTTTTCTTGCATTTTGACTTGGTCTACCTTTCTGTAGTACTTTTTTTGGACTATACTTACTGACAGTTGGAGCTCCCTCTTTTTTTCTTTTTTCTTTTTCCTTTTTTCTTTTTAATGCTGGGGATTGAACTCAGGGCCTCGTGAATGGCAAGAGTTCTACTACTGAGCTACATTTCTAGTCCTGGAGCTACTTTTGAGCTTGAAAGCTTTCTGAATGACAGGGAGATGGGAAAAAAAATGAGAGAAATGAAGTAGGGAGGGGTGGGTAAATGGACCGTGTCTTTAAAACATCAGAGGCTTATACTATAAACTGGTGTTTACTTGATGGCCTCTAATTACTTAGTGTGTAGCTCCTTTTATATCAGATGTCTGGATATTGATAGAATTGTAAAAGGGTCATTTGCCCCAGTATCTGGCAAATACATTGGAAAAAAAAACCTGATTGATGCAAATATTTCTTTCTTTCTTTTTTTTTATAGGGTAGTGACTTCTTTGATAGTTTGCTTCAGAAACTACAGGTTACTTACAAGTTCAAACTGGAGGACTACATGGACGGGCTTGCCATTCGAAGCAAGCCTTTACGAAAGACAGTAAGCCAGTTTCTTTTTTTAGTTTAAATTTATTCACCTAGGCCTGGTGAAGTGATGCACACCTTTAATCCAGTACTTAGGAGGCAGAGGCAGATCCCTGTGAGTTCAGGGCCAGCCTGGTTTACATAGTGAGTTCCAGGCCATTGAGGACTGCAAAGATCCTTTCTCAAACAAACAAAAATTTATTTATCTATTTAATAAGCATTTATCTAGTACTAGTTAAGGCTTAGGCAACATGTAGGGTGTTGAGTATATCATAGTGAAATATCCAGTATAGTAGGGGAACAGATAGGTGAAACTATGATAAGTGGAACATTGTGGTATGTGCTAGTAATCCTGGATCAGGAATTCAAGGCCGGCCTTGCTACATACTGAGTTCTAAGGAAGTCTGAGCTATATAAAATTCTGTTCCCAAAACAAAAGTAAGACAAATTGTAACATTATAAACATTATGATGAACTTCACACTTGTAATCCCAACACTTGGGAAAATGAAGCCAAGAGGATTGCCAAGATTTTGAAGCCAATCTGGACGGCATAGTGAGTTCTAGGACAATCTGAACTACAAAGTGAGATAGTGTCTCAAAAGAAAACAAGGAGGCTGGAGAGATGACTCAGTTTTTAAGAGCACTTACTGCTCTTGCAGAAGACCTGGGTTTGGTTCCCAGTATCCACACGACTGCTCATAACCATCTGTAACTCCAATTCCAGGGGATTCAATGCCTTCTTTAGATTTAGTACCAGGCATGCAAGTGATGGACATAAATACATGCAGACAAAACACTCAGTCACACAAATTTTTAAAAGGTTAAAAAATAAAAAAGCAATTGGATGGTTCATAGCATCCTCCTTGGGCTTCTACATATACAACACACACACACACACACACACACACACACACACCGTGCATATCTAGCTGCACATCACACAGAACAAAATGGAAAAACAAAGCACACAAAGAAAAGGAAAATAAGCATTATAGTAAGTACGGAATAAGTAAAGGGACATGGAGGGAAGTAATTGAAGTTAGGCTCAGTGGACTCCAGGAAAACTTTTCAGAGACTTTTGAAAATGGTTCTGAGGATCAAAATTGGCTTCATTAATTGCTGGGCAATAACTGTACCACAATGGTCTATTCCTAGCTAAGCTGAGTCTGGAAAGATAAGTAGGAGTTTGAAGGGTGGGAGGACTAGTTAGATACAGGGCACAGTGAGAAAGAACCAGGTATTGGGAAACTACAAGAAGTTCATTCTTTTGGTGTTGGTAATATGGAGTTGGGGTTATTTCAGTGGATAAAGCTAAGGAAGTAGGAAACAACAGATCTTAAACCTTTAGGTGCCATGCTAAAGATTTGGAATTTATTCTTTAATTATTAATAATTAATTGAGGAATCATTGATTGCTTTTCAGAAAACATAATGGATTTGTTGTTAAAAAATCAGTCATTTTGATAAATTGTTGATTTGATAGGTGATAAGCAAGGGTGGATATAGGGGAGTCAGGTTAGAGGCATGGACTGAGGTAAAGAGAGATTTAGTGGAGGTGGAAATGAAAAGATAGATTAGAAAACCAGGTGTGCTGGTTTGTGTTTATAACCCCAGCATTTGGGAGGCTGAGGTAGCAGAATTGCTTCAGGTTCAAAGCTAGTCAGTGGTACATAGTCAGACCTTGTCTCAAAAGAAAAAAGGCCCAGGGATGTAGCTCAGTTGGTAGATTGCCTGCCTAGCATGCATGAAGTTCTGGGTTCTAACTCTAGTACCACATAAACTCATGTGTACACCTATAGTCCCAGCACTTGGGAGAGGGGGAGGAAGGAGGGTCTTTAGATGTGCAAGGTTAGCCTTATCTACATAGCAAGTTTGAGGCTTGACTGGGTTATATGAGATCCTATTTCCAAAACCAGAAAACAAAAACCAAACAAACAAACAAAAAAAGGAAGTAGAAATGAATTGCTAGTCCTTGTGATGTGGTGTGAAGGTTATCTGCTAGTTTATAGCCTAGAGGAATGGCCATAAAGAAAACTGCAGGTTTTTAGGATTTTATATACATGTGTACACAGAAAGAAACAGAGACTTTTTTGAAACTGAGTCTGTATTAGATATATTTCTGCACGGCAGAAGAGGACACCAGATCTCATTATAGATGGTTGTAAGCCACCATGTGGTTGCTGGGAATTGAACTCAGGACCTCTGGATGAGCTGCCAGTGCTCTTAATCTCTGAGCCATTTCTCCAGCTCCAGACATGGTCTTATAGCCAAGACTAGTCCTGAACTCCTTATCTTCCTTCCTCTACAAACCAATAGTGCTAAAAGGTATAAGCCGTCATGCCTTGCTAGGATTAGATAGATTTGGGTGAGATGTCTAGAATGAACTTGAAAATGAATTTTTTTCAAGTAGGTTCTTATGTAGCCCACACTAGTCCTTAACTTGATATGTGGCAAGTGCTGGGGTACTGGTGTGTGTTATTACATTAGGCTTACAAGGTAGTATTTTTTTTTTAGATTTTATTTTATTTATTACGTATACAATCTATACAGTCTTCTGCCAGCATGCCAGCAGAGGGCACTGGATCTCATTCAAGGTGGTTGTAAGCCACCATGTGGTTGCTGGGAATTGAACTCAGGACCTTTGGAAGAACAGGCAGTGTTCTTAACCACTGAGCCATCTCTCCAGCCCCAAGCAAGTATTTTTATCTGTTTAGAATTTAGGAGAGATTGAGTCATTAGTGTGTAGGTGGTAGTTTTTTTGTTTTTTGTTTTTTTTAAGTTTTATTTTATTTGCATTGATGTTTTGCCTGCGTGTATGTCTATGTGAGGATGTCAGATCTTGGAGTTACAGACAGTTGTGAGCTGCCATGTGCTGAGAATTGAATCCAGGTCCTCTGGAAGCCCAGTCAGTGCTCCTAACCACTGAGCCATCTCAGTGGTAGTTGAAACAGAAGTTGGGATATTGATTAAGGCTGGTCAGAAAAGTTGATCAGATTGAAAGCTAAGGGTGGGTAACATTGTCAACTGTTATAGTTTTCATTTTCAAATGTCAAGATTATATTAAAAATATGCCTTTTGAGGATGGCAAGATGGGTAAAAGCAAGCCTGAAGACGTGAGTTTGAACCCTGTGACCTATATGGTAGAAGCAAAGCTGATTCTGGGGAAGTTGTTCTCTATCCTTCAGACATGCACCAAGACCTGCAAGTACATGCCTTTGCGAGTGCACACGCATGCGTGCGTGCACGCACACGCGCGCGCGTATACACACACACACACACACACACACACACACACACACACACACACACACAAAATGTCCATTAGATTGAATGACCTTATCAAGAACTTTGTTTTTTGGGCTGGAGAGATGGCTCAGAGGTTAAGAGCGCCGACTGCTCTTCCAGAGGTCCTGAGTTCACTTCCCAGCAACCACATGGTGGCTCACAACCATCCATAATGAGATCTGGTGCCCTCTTCTGGTGTGCAGATATGCACGGAAGCAGAATGTTGTATACATAATAAATAAATAAAATCTTTAAAAGATAAAAAAAGAACTTTGTTTTTTAAATCAGAATAGGAAAAGTTAATTATTGAGTAGATTGTAAAGGGGCAGCAGGCTGGGCAGTAGCTAGAGTACTGCCTGTAGCTAGGAGTTATTTTGGTTGAAAGGATAGAAGCTAGGTTATGTTGAGAGGTAGGTAAGGCATAGTGTAGATTATTACTTAAAAGAATCATGTTTGGGAGGCAAGGAGAGAGGATAGGTAGAAATTTAAGGTCAAGATAAACTTTGATTTAGACTTTATTGCATTTTTGGTTTTATTGAAATAGTTTTGTTAAATAACCCTAGCTGGGGCTGGGCAGTGGTGGCGCATGCCTTTAATCCCAGCACTTGGGAGGCAGAGGCAGGCAGATCTCTGTGAGTTTGAGACTAGCCTGGTCTACAAGAGCTAGTTCCAGGACAGCCTCCAAAGCCACAAAAAAAAACCTGTCTCGAAAAACCAAAAAACAAAACAAACAAACAAACAAAAACCCTATCTGGCCTAGAACTCACTTTATAGAACTCATTATATCTGTTCTCTGCCTTTCAAGTGCTGTGATTAAAGGTGTGTGCCTTGTCTGGCCACTGGTTGAGGGTGTTGTGGACACCTTTAGTCCCAGGACCTGAGTGGCAGAGGCAGGTGGATTTCTTGAGTTCCAGGACAGCTAGGGCTACAAACAAACAAAAAAAGGCATGTGTCCTGTCTGAACATTTTTATTTATTGTTGTTTTGGAGACAGAATCTCATGTATAGGTCAGATACCCTGGGGTCCTAGAATTCATTGTGTAGTATTGGCTGGCCTTGAAATCAAGATCTGCCTGTGTTAGTCTCTAAACTCGAGGAATATAGATGTGTGCCCCCATGCCTGGTGGGGGTGATATTTTTGTTTTGATTTGGTTTAATTTTTTTTTTTTATGTTAGGGTATGTTACTGAATGTAGAGCTCACCACTTTGGCTAGACTGTCAGGCAAAAATCCTAATAATCCTCTGAGTCTCCTTCCCCACCTACAGGTGCATGAGGCCAGGCTCAGCTTTTACACGAGTGCTGGAGATCTAAATGCAGGTCCTTATGCTTGTACAGCAAGCACTTTACCTATGATCCAACTCTGCAGTCCCTAGGATATGTGTTTTAAAATTTTGGTTTTAGACATTTATTTTATGTGTATGAGTGTTTTGCCTGCATGTATGCCTGTGTGTGCCTGATGTTCAGGGAGGTCAGGAGACAGTATCAGATTGCCTGGAACTGCAGTTACAGATGGCAATTGTGAGCCATCATGTGGGTGCTGGGAAGTGAACCCTGGTCTTTTGCAAGAACAACAGGTGCTCTTAAGAACTGAACTGTCTCTCCAGCCCCTGAATATGTATTAAATGCAGATGAAGAAATCTAGTTCCAGGCATTCCCAAAGGCTTCCTTGAGATCACACAGATTCCTTGACTGTTAGTTTCAGAATGCATTTTTCCATTTGTGTAGGACTCAGAGCAAGAGTCACCACTCCCACTTGACTGCTGTGTTTTCTCACTACATTTTGTATCATGTTGGTGGTGGTTTTCTGTTGTTAAGATCCCACCCATTTCTTCTAGTACTGAATTGTGTTTCTTGGGTTGTCTATTCTGTAGGTAAAATATGCCTTGATCAGTGCTCAACGCTGTATGATTTGCCAAGGAGATATCTCTAGGTATCGGGAGCAAGCCAATGATACAGCAAACTATGGGAAGGCACGCAGGTACAGCTCTCAGCTCTTTATTTCTCTTCCCTGTGTGACATTAAGTGAATCATTGTAAGACATCAGACCACTTGAGCTGCCTCCCATATGGAATGCCCTAAAGTTGTCCTTAATTCCTTAATTGTGCTTTACCAATTGAGGTCTATATCTAGTTAACTTTCTAGTCTAAGACTTAAGTAGAAGGGCTAGGAGGATGGATTGGGAAAGAGTCGATAAGAGCATTTCATTCTGTTTTTCTATTCTAGTTGGTACCTGAAGGCCCAACATATTGCTCCCAAGAATGGGCGCCCCTATAACCAGTTGGCTTTACTGGCAGTATATACGGTAAGAAATCCCATGGATAGGGGAACTGTTTTCTAGTCAGTTTCCTTTATTTGAGATAGGATTTTGTTTTACTACATAGCCTAGACTTCAAAATTTGTCACCTTTGAGAGTTGCTTCTATCTTATTATGAAGGTCTCAGGGATGGAACTTAGTGGACAGAAGCTTTGGCAGCAAGCACTGTACATACTGAACCTCTCACCTGCCTCTGAATTTATATACTTACTTGTCTGTTACTTTTAAAAATATGGGATGCTTCATTCTTGTTCAGAGACCATGTTAATATTCTCTGTTTTGTTCCAATTTTAATATGTGTGCTACTAAAGTGAGTTCTGGATTTATTTTTAAACAGTCTTACTTTATAGGCCAGGCTGGCTTTGAAGTTGCATTCCTCTCAGATACTGGACTGAAAGGCATATACTATCATATCTAGCGTGGCACATGCCTTTAATCCCAGTACTCAGGAGGCAGAGGCAGGCAAATCTTTGTGAGTTCCAGGCCAGCCTGGTCTACAAAGCTACACAGAGAAACCCTGTCTTGAAAAACAAAAACAAAACAAGACAACAAAAAAAAGGGTTTATTTTTCATTTTCTATTTTATGTATATTAGTGTTTTGCCTGCCTGTGTTTTTGTGCACTATGTGTGTGCAGTGCCCTTGGAGGACAGAGAGGGTGTTAGATCCTCTGGGACTTGAGTTATAGACTGTTGTGAGCTGTCATGTGGGTGCTGGGAATCAAAACTTGGGTTCTCTACAAGAGCATCTGGTAGTCTTAATTTATGAGCAATCTCCAGCCCCTTAAGATACATTTTAATAGTATCAACTCCTTGAGATTGATTTCTTTTGATACCTGTAGTCCAAAGAACATCTTTTATCCTCAGACTCCTTTTGTTTCTCTTTTATTATTTTTTACTTCCATCCATCCATCCGTCCATCCATTTTGTGTATGTGTGTGTAAATGCCACTGAATATGAAAATAATGACAACTTGAAGGAGTGGGTTCTCTCCTATCACCATGTGGATCCTGGGGTTCAAACTTAGGCTATTAGGACACAGGTGGCAAGTGTCTTAATCCTCTGAGTTATCTTTCCAGGTCCTGACTCCCTTACTTTGATGTGAGTTGTCAGGGAATCCCACACACTTGGTTTATACCTCCACTTATTTAAGAAACAGCTTATTACTCTGCATCATACCTTGTTTACTTTTCTAGAAAGAAGACAAGACCCCTTTACTTTCCTCCCTTAAGGAAGTCACCCAGTCCTCAGCATTCAGATCTTGTTTCTTTTTTTTTTTTTAATTTTATTTACTTATTTATTTATTATATATACAGTATTCTGCCTGCATGTATGCCTGCAGGCCAGAAGGGGGCACCAGATCTCATTGCGGATAGTTGTGAGCCATCATGTGGTTGCTGGGAATTGAACTCAGTACCTCTGGAAGAGCAGTCAATGTTCTTAACCTCTGAGGCATCTCTCCAGCCCCTCAGATCTTGTTTCTTTCCCCACGTATCTTTTGTGAGAGAGTCTCACTGAGTAGCTCTGGCTGACCTGGAACTCAATTTATAGACCAGGGTGGCTTCAAACTCACACAGACTCTGCCTCTGCCTCCCAATGCTGGGATTAAAGGCTGAACCACCATGCCTTGCTCTTCCGTATAGCTATATTTCCATTTGTTAAAGACACTATAATACTTCCTTAGAGTGGTGGTAATTTTTTTTTTTTTAGGTAGGGCAGCATTTGAGACAGGGCCTCAAGTATATTTGGCCTGGAACCCACCATTTAACTGAGGATGAATGCCTTATTCTTTTCATCTTCCTTCCCAGGTACTGAGATTATAAAGGTTTTAACACAAGTTGAAAACCAACTGATGGCCGAGCAGTGGTGGTGCATGCCTTTAATCCCAGCACTGGGGAGGCAGGTGGATCTCTGTGAGTTCAAGGCCAGCCTGGTCTACAGACCTAGTTCCAGGACAGCTAGGGCTGTTACACGGAGAAACCCTGTGTCATAAAACCAAATAAAAAAAAAAGAAAGAAAAGAAAACCAGTTGATATAAGAGTTTATTTGTAAGCTGTCAGTTCTGTTCCATTGGTCCATGTTTGCTTTACACTGTCAATACCAATGTAGATTTCTGATAAAAAATCTGGAAAATGTTAGCTTTCCAACTCTTCTTTCTTTCAAGATTGTTTTCGCTGTGTGAGGTCCCTTAGAAGTTTGTATGTGTTTTAGGATTAACTTTTTATATTTGTACTGCAGCAGTCATTGGGTTTTTTGATTAAGTAATGAACTTGTAGGTTTCTTTGGGAAGTGCTTTTATTTTTATCTCCTAATGTCCTAAAAAGATATATCTTTGTTTACTTAGGTTTTTAATTTTGTTTAGCACTTTTTTTTTTCTTTCCTTTTTTTTTTTTTTTTTTTTTTTTTTTTGGTTTTTCTCTATATAGCTTTGGAGCCTGTCCTGGAACTAGCTCTTGTAGATCAGGCTGGTCTTGAACTCACAGAGATACACCTGCCTCTGCTTCTTGAGTGCTGGGACTAAAGGCATGCGCCACCACTGCCCAGCTGCTTTTTTTCTTTTTCTTTTTTTTTTTCTAATAGTATAAGTATTTATTTCTAAATAGATTTTTCTTGATCCTGTTGATAAGAAATCATGTCCTTCACTTCCTTTTCAGATTGCTTGTTGCTCAAATAGCTTTGCCATATTTCCTCCATGGGTTTTGCCATTCTGGTTAAATTGTTATTTTTTTCTTTCACAGACTTCAGACCCATATTAATATTCCCTTTGAGTTTTTTCTTCCTTTGTCTTCCTCATATCTTTGTTGTCTGTTAACATTTTTCAATATTCCTGTCTTTTCTAATCAATCATTCAGTGAATTTTTCAGGGCTCTATAAGTGGTAAAATATATGATATGGTTTCTTTCCTAAAGCAAACTTCATTAATTGTCAGATACACAATTATTTTGTGTTAAACTTTAAAAAAAACCCTGCAAATTATGATACATTTGGCCCAGGGACAGGAGAGTTGGCCTAGAGCAGTAACACTCAACATTCTTAATGCTGTGACCCTGTAATACAATTCCTCATGTTGTGACTCCCCAACCATAAAATTATGTCATTGCTACTTCATAACTGTAATTTTGCTACTGTTAAGAATTGTAATGTGCCAGGCGTTGGTGGCTCACGCCTTTAATCCCAGCACTGGGGAGGCAGAGGCAGGTGGATCTCTGTGAGTTCGAGAACAGCCTGGTCTACAAGAGCTAGTTCCAGGATAGGCTCCAAAGCCACAGAGAAACCCTGTCTGGAAAAACCAAAAAAGAAAAAAAGAAAAAGAAAAATAAAAAAAAAGAAAAGAAAGAAAGAATTGTAACTAATATGCAGGATATCTGATATGTGACCTCTGTGAAAGGGTCATTCATCCCCCAAAGGGTTAGAGGTGTATAGGCTGAGAACTGCTGATCTCATGTTAAGAGATTTTGCTGTTCTTGGAGATCAGGATTGGTTCTCAGCACCTACATCTGGTGGTTTATGACCTGTTGTCATTCTCGTTCCAGAAGTTCTGACACCTTTTTCTGCCCTTTGCTGCACTCATGTATCCATTACCCTTCTACAGCACTTGTGTATATACATAATTAAAAAGAAATAAATAAAATAGAATATTAAATATGGCACAGTGATTATTTGCTGTTGAGAAAAGATGTTTTTTTTTTTCTTTCAACACAGTGTTTCTTTGTGTAGTGCTGGCTGTCCTAGAACTCAATCTGTAGATCAGGCTGCCCTTGAACTCACAGAGATCTGCCTGCGTCTGCCCCCCAAGTGCTGGGATTAAAGGTGTGCATCACCACACCTGCTGCTGTCTATATTTTAAGGGATTTCTTTATTCATTTTTCTCCCATATAAATAATTTGGTTCTTAGAGTGTCTGTGCATATAAGATTAAAGAATCATGCTGGCCAAGAAAAACTTTCTGATGTGATTGATTACCTTGGCTTTTCAAATGTATTGCATTCTGATTTTCTTGCTGGAATTCCTTATAGTTGGAGAGATAGGCCAGGAGAGATACCAGCTGTGGTATACTGGTGTCAGAAAGAAAGCTGAGATGGGCTAGGTGGTACAAGGGACCAAGACAGGAGGATCACACGTTCAAGGCCTAGTTAGATTATAGAAGTTCAAGACCAGAGTGAGTAACTTAGAGAGACTACCTCAAAGTAAAAATTTTAAAAATGGTTGGGGCTGTTGTTAAGTGGTAGGATATATGCCTCACATCTGTCCTGGAACTTGCTCTATACAGCAGACTAGACTCAAACTCAAAGAGATCCACCTGCCGTTGCCTCCTAAGTGCTGGGATCAAAAGGCATGCACCACCACCCATCAGTCATCAGTACTTTTTTGAAAGAAAGAAAAAAGAAAGTTGATTGACCGGGTATCTCTGGCTTCTTTCCACAGAGGAGGAAGCTTGATGCTGTATATTATTATATGCGCAGTTTAGCAGCCAGTAACCCTATCCTGACTGCCAAGGAGAGTCTCATGAGTTTATTTGAAGAGACTAAACGAAAGGTGAGTAAGAATGCACTAAAAGACATCTTCACATAGTCTCACTCTGCTTCACTGATTTATGAGTCGGCCCCTGTAAAGAATGGACACGGAAATAGATCTTCAGGAGAGCTTGCCAGGCCTATTGAGTGTACCTGTTCCACAGCATCTTGTTCATAGAATTAATAATGGCTGTAGGGCAACAAAGATGGTTTTCTGTTACTTTGGTACTGTATCAGAGTCTTTAGCTTTTATAATCTTTAGGCAACAACATATAATGGAGGGCTTTCTTGTTAGCTGACGTAGGAGAGTCTGAGCTTGTGTGTCTGTTGTACAGGCTGAACAGATGGAAAAGAAACAGCATGAGGAATTTGAACTGAACCCTGATCATTGGCGTAAAGGAAAGAAGTCTACTTTCCGACACGTTGGGGATGACACTACGCGCCTGGAGATCTGGATTCACCCATCTCATTCTCGGTCATCCCAGGGCACTGAGTCTGGGAAGGATTCTGAGCAGGAGAATGGTCTGGGCAGCCTGAGCCCCAGTGATGTAAGTGCCTGAGAATGATACAGTGAGCCAGACTAGCTCAGTAAGTCTGGCTTCCCTAGGTCATGCAATTCTGTACAAGCTGGGGCCAAGGCATAGACATTTCTCAGCTTCAAGACATTTATCTATTTACTTAATGAAGAAGGATCTCATACTGTATATAAGGCTGGCCTGGAACTCACTATGTAGCCCAGACTGGTCTCTAACTTGTGACAATCCTCCTACCTCAGTCTCTCAAATGCTGGGCTTATAGGGCTGAGCCATGGTGCCTAGCACCTTCCCGCTTATTCTGAGAATGCTATCTACCAACTAGTGTCTCCCAACTAATTAATTCACTAATGCCTCTTTGATGCTCACAGGTCCCTTTGTAACGTGTGCTTCCCTTACTCACCACTATGTGGCACTGTAGAATTTAGTAAATATAGAATTAGAAATTGTTTTGCTGCTTTGAGTTGGACATCATCAATATGTATGAGGATTCACTGAGATTTTCTACTTCATGGTTCCATCTTGATTGGTCGTCTATTTAGAGTATGAACTAAAGCACCATGGGTAGGTTGGTTAGTCTGTTTTGTGATCAGTCATTATTTATTTTTAGATTTGTTTATTTTATGCATGAATATTTTGCTTGCAGTATGTATATGTACTACATGAGAGTCTGGTGCCCGAGGAGGGTAGAAGATGGGGTCAGATTCCTTGGACTTGGAGTTAAAGAGATTTTTGAGCCATTGTGGATGTTGGGAACTGAACCTGGGTCATCTGCAAGAGCAGCTAATCCTCTTAACCACTGAGCTGTCTTGCTAACTCCAAGTCTTTTTTGAGGAGACCTCTTATGGCTTAAAGTATGCCTGGCACTAAATATACAGAAAATAGCATATATCCTTTCTCTCTCTCTCTCTCTCTCTCTCTCTCTCTCTCTCTCTCTATTTCTCTTTTTAGTTTTTTTGAGACAGGGTTTCTTTGTGTAGCTTTGGCCCTCTGGGAACGCCCTCAGTAGATCAGGATGGCTTTGAACTCACAGAGATCCACTTGCCTCTGCCTCCAGTGCTTGAATTAAAGGTGTGCACCACCACCACCACCACCACCACCACCACCACCACTAGACTATCCCCTTGTTGTCAGGGTAGCATTTTAATGGAATGAGCAAGTACTTAAGCTTGAGTGTAATGAACTTTGTTTAGGGATATGTACCTGATTTTCTGGGAGCACAGTAGTCATTGGTCATTTGAAGTGTGATGAACAAATAGAAGTTAGCTAGAATAGGAGGGCAAGGAGAATGGTAAAATATATCCCAGGCAAATGGACTAGCTATATGTAGATTCCTGAGGTTAGGGAGAAAAAACATGGAGAAAAATGCAGGAGTCTGGCCAGGCGTTGGTGGTGCACGCCTTTAATCCCAGCACTCAGGAGGCAGAAGCAGGCGGATCTCTGAGTTCCTGGTCTCCAGAGCAAGTGCCAGGACTGGCTCCAAAGCTACACAGAGAAACCCTGTCTCGAGAAAAAAAAAAAAATGCAGGAGTCTGGTTCATTGTTCAGTGAGAGGAATTCAAGTTAGTTGTAGAAGGATTTGAACCAGTAAATGATTTCAAAGATGGAACAGATGAATCCAAAGGTCTTGATTAGACATGGGGAGCTCAGAGAGAAGAGGGAGGTAAGAGTGGCACCTAGGTTTTTGGTTTAGAAACCGAGGGGATAGTGCCAGATGGCTACATCTGTAAGCCTTGTAACTGGAGGCTGAGCAGGAAGATTTTCACAAATTCAAGGCTATCTTGGGTTACATAGTAAGTTCTAGGCTAGCCTGAGCTATAGTATGAGACCCTCTCAAAAACCATTAACAACAAAATCCTATAATACCATTCCCCCTAACAAAACAAAACCAAGTAGATGGTGGTCTGTTTTCTTTCTTTCTTTTTTTTTTTTTTTTTTTTGTCGAGACAAGGTTTCTCTGTGGGTAACAACAGCCCAAGTTGTACTGGAACTAACTCTGTAGACCAGGCTGGCCTCCAACTCAGAGAGAACCACCTGCCTCTGCCTACTGAGTGCTGAGATTAAAGGTTGTGGTCTGTTTCTTTGGTAGACTTTAATGGGAGACCAGGTTTTAAGCAATGATAATGAGTTTAATTTTAGACTTGTCATATTTACCATTCTGTGGGACATTGAAGTAAAGATATTCAGAATATAACAGGTGACTCAAGATGAGGAGAGTGTTTTGGATCAAAGTATTTCTTCTTTGGGACGATGGAGATGGAACCCAGGGTTGTGTGTTTGCTAGGCAAACAACTTTTTTTTTTTTTTTTTTTTTTTTGAGACAGGGTTTCTCTATGACTTTGGAGACTAGGAAAACACTTTCTATTATTGAACTGCATTCCTAGCCCTGGAAAAGACTATTTTGAAGGCGTTTTGCTAGATAATAATGATATAATGAGAGCTGACTCGTTTGCTCCAGGATAAGAACAGAATGACAGTTGGCATGATGGCTCAGTGGGGAAAGGTGCTTGGAGCCAAATCTTATAACCTTAGTTTTGAGCCCTGGGACCAACATGGTGGAAGGAGAGAACTGACTTCCATTAGTTGTCTTCTGACTTTCTCATATGTGCCATGGTGCACACATGTACACAAAAATCAATACAATGTAGAAAAAGATTTTAAAAACAATGAGTGCTGAGGAGATGGCTTAGTGGTCAAAGCACTAGCTGTATAAGTGTTAGGACTAGAGTTGAAATTCCCGTAATTCAGGTAAATGCCAGGTGTGCATGTCAGCTCACCTGCATTTCTAGCTTGGAAGGTGGGGTCTTGAGAAATCCAGAGCAAGCTCTGGGTTTGATTTGAGAGATTCTGTTTTGTCGAATAAGATAAAAGAACAATTGAAGATGATTCTGGACACCAACTTCAGGCCTCCACATGAACATATGCCCACATGCAAGCATGCATACATATATACATACCACACATAAACAGAAAAATGGAAAAAGGAAAAAGAACAGGATGATAAATAAGTTGAAGAACTGAGATAGAAGATCCTTGAACAGTCTGAGAAGGGCACAAGATCTGGAGGACAGGTGAAAGCATTATTAGCTGGGCAAGAGGGCAAAGAATCCTTATAACTAGGGAGAGGGGTACACTTGTGGTTTACCTGGGACTACAGTTAAACATGCCTTGTCTGTCAGTGCACACAAGGGAAAGAAGGACCTTCTGTTTTATTTTTGAAGTTGGAAGCGTAGTTTTCTAAGAAGAACTGGTTAAAAATTTTAGGATAGGAGAATGTCTCAGGTTTTGTTGTTGTTGTTTGAGATGGTCTCCTGTAGCCCAGACTGGCCTTGAACTCACTATGTAGCTGAGACTGACCCCAAGCTCTTGACCTTCCTGCTTCCACCTCCCAAGTATAGCACCATGTTTGGTATTTGTTTTCTTGCCTTTTGAGACAGCATTTTATACTGTAGTTCACTGGCCTCTAACTCATGACAATCCTCCTGCTTCTGTCTTTTGGGTACTAGATTACAGGTATGAGCAACTATGTACAACTCTTTTGGGTTTAATTTAAAATTTCCATTTATTTTCTTGTTTCAGTTCTTTAGTTGTTTGGTGGACGATTTGGAAAGTAGTAATTGATAAATGGAACTACCAACTTTCTGTGTACCATGGTGTACATGGGACTCCCTGTTAATGTGTGTTCTAGCAATATGTTTTGGTTTCGGCTGTTAGAATCCTTCACTGCTGCCTTTGCTGTTTTGGATATTGCAGCCCAAACTGAAAGCCTTTTTAACTAACAAATATGTTGTCTTTTTGGATAGGACTATGCTTTTAATTTTATTTTATTCATTATTGTTTGTATAAATGTATCTGTGCCTGATATATGTGGGCCCATATGCCATGGCTTTCAAATGACAGTCAGAACAAATTTTTGGAGTTACTTTTCCCCTCCCAGTCATCTTTAGGTGGGTTCCAGGAATCAAACTCAGGTGGTCAGGCTTGCACATTAAATGATTTTACTCACTGAACCATCTCACCAGCCCTCAAGTTTTTTTTTTTTTTCTTTTTTTTTGGTTTTTCGAGGCAGGGTTTCTCTGTATTGCTTTGGAGGTTGTCCTGAAACTCGCTCTGTAGACCAGGCTGGCCTTGAATTCACAGAAATTTGCCTGCCTCTGCCTACTGAGTGCTGGGATTAAAGGGGTGCACCACAAACGTCAGGCTTCAAGTATTTTTAAAATGAAAGCAAAAGAAAGTTTGAAAAAGATTGTGTGACTTTCTTTGATGTTGGCCTCACAATTGGGAGTATTTCTTACATAGATATGACTAACTAATCTTTTGTAGCACTCTATTTTTCCTTAGTCTGGACATAGAGCTCAGTGGTAGAATGTTTGCTTGCATACATAGTCACTAACTTTGAGCTTAGTTCCACTACCAAAAAAGAGTAATAATTATGCATTTATTTATTTGTGTGTGTGCACTTGCAAGCACCAGGTCAGAGAGCAAACTGCATGAATCAGTTGTCTTCCTCCATTATGTAGGTTCCAGGGATTTAACTCATATTGTCAAGCTTAGCAGCAAGCACCTTTACCCACTGAGCCATCTTGCCAGCCCAACCTTGAATTTCTGATACTCGAGTTTCAACCTCTCAAGTTCTGGTCTTACTGGAGATAGATGTGGGCCACCACATTGCAGTTTTTAAATAGTTCTTGGGATTATACTTGGAGACTCCTACATTCTAGGCAAGCATTCTCCCAACTAAACTATGCTCTCAGCCTTTATTGTTTGTTTTTAGAGAGCACATCATAGCTCAGGCTCACCTCAGATTCCTATATAATGAGGATGATCTTGAACCCCTTTACTTCCCGAGTTGCTGACATAATTATTCACCATTGTACCCAGCTCTGTTAATTACGTTAATGGTGTGTGTGTGTGTGTGTGTGTGTGTGTGTGTGTGTGTGTGTGTGTGTGTTGGGATTTAACCCAGGGCCCTGAGCATGGTGGACAAATATTCTGCTACAGAGCTACATTCCCAGGCCCAATTATTTTAATTACTCAAAACACATGAATATATTCCAAAGTAAAAATTTCTCTGCATTTTTAAGGTAGGCTAAGTAGAAAAGAGCTGGTTGTTCTTCTTCCTAATTCAGTATCACAAGGTGTTGTTTTTGTTTAAATATCATGAAGGGGTTCATAATGGAAAAAAGAAGGAAATTGAGCCACTATTTTAGTCCCAGCATCTTTAATCCCAGTTCAAAGCCCGCCTGGTCTACAAAGAACACTGCCAGGGCTATGCAGAGAAACCCTGACTCTAAAAACCAGAAAAATAAGGGGGAAACCTTTTTTTTTTTTCTTTTTCCTTTTGGTGTTTTGAGAGAGGGCTTCTCTGTGTGTAGCCCTGACTGTCCTGGAGCTCTTTCTGTAGACCAGACTGGCCTCAAACACAGATGTGCCACTGCTTTACCAGCAAACTCATTTGGTAGCACAAAGGTTCTACGACTGAGTGATACTGTTGATGTCAGCGCTCCTTTAGCAACCTGCATAACACAGCCAGCAGTATTTGTAGGTTTTGTGTTTAGAAGATATGTAGGTGTATGTGTCTGTGTAAGCACGTGTAGGTGCATGTAAAGGCCAGAAGAAGTTACCAAAGATCTCTGGAACTCGTGTTACCTGAAATGTGTGCCATGATCTGAACTCAAGACCTCTGGAGGAGCAGCAAGTACTCTTAACCTCTGAGCATTGCAGTATTTGTTTTTTAATTTTTTTTTTTTTTTTTGGTTTTTCAAGACAGGGTTTCTCCGTGTAGCCCTGACTATCCTGGCACCCGCTCTGGAGACCAGGCTGGCCTTGAACTCATAGAGATCTGCCTGCCTCTGCCTCCCGAGTGCTGGGATTAAAGGCGTGCACCACCAACACCCGGCCTGCAGTATTTGTTTTTTATTTTTTTTTTATAATTTTAAACTTTCACACTTTTTTTTATAATTTTATTTATTATGTATACAACATTCTGTTTCCATGTATATCTGCACATCAGAAGAGGGCACCAGATCTCATAACAGATGGTTGTAAGCCACCACGTGGTTGCTGGGAATTGAACTCAGGACCTCTGGAAGAGCAGTCAGCGCTTTTAACCTCTGAGCCATCTCTCCAGCCCCAGTATTTGTTTTTTAAAGGAAATATTTTGTATTGAAGAAGTTATGGCAGGGTGATGGTGGCGCACACCTTTAGTCTCAGCACTTGGAAGGCAGAGGCAGATGGATCTCTGTAAGTTTGAAGCCAGCCTGCTCTACAAGAGCTAGTTCCAGAACAGCCTCCAAAACCACAGAGAAACCCTGTCTCGAAACACCCTCTCCCCTCCAAAAAAAGAAATTCACTTACATTCATTAGGTAGAGAAAACTTTAGACCTTTTTCTAATAGTCTATAAGTTGTGCATGTAAAACACATACTCTCAGAACCATGAAATAGCACTCTGTGTGTTTGGGGTGTGTATGTGTGATACTGTCATTTGAACCCTGGGCATCATATATGATAGTCATTGCTATCTCCCCTAGTCCTGAAATACATAATATAACAAAACTAATCTATATACAATAATCTGCAGCTTGCTTTTTAAAATTATCAGTTGGACATATGGTCAGTTCTGTTGTAATGCAATACTGACACTCTTAAAAATCACTATGCTGTCCAAAGTTGTGCAATAAAAACCACAGGCTTATGGGGAAATGAAGCTGGGGCCCAACACTCAGGAGATTTACTCAGTGACATACTGAAGAAAAAAAGATAAGAACCTAATTAAAAGCAGCTGTTCGATGTGTTAAACGCTTAATGCACATGTAAATACTACATTAAGTAATGTAAAAAAAAGTTTGCTTGTGGGAGTGAGCTTCTGGTGGCTTTTGTGAAATCAGAAGGACAAATGTTGAATAGACATGTGTAGGTGTGGCTTTCAGCAAGGTAGTTAGGTGGGGAATGGAGGAGGTTGGCATGTTTGTAGTCTATGTGCATGTTTTATGTGTACTGGTACAGCTTTGTTCACCTGGAGAAATTTTCTAGTATCCCAGCCTATAGCCTATGGTGACCTTGAACTCTTGATCTTCCCTTCCTCCTGCGTATAGAAGAATGTGCTCATCTGTGATTCTTGTGAGCAGAATCACACATAAACAAGCACAAAATTTGTGTTAACTGTCAAAGTGTTTCTCAGTACACTTGGTCATGATGAAACAAATTCCTGTTTTCTCACTATTGTTCTTGTTGTGTTGTATCTTGTGGTGCTGAATGTGCCCTATGGTCTCATGTTAGGCAAGCTCTCTACCACTAAGCTATGTCCGTGTTCCATTTTTGACATGAGTATTTGAGCTGTTTGCACTTATCTTCTCAGTATGCTTTTTCTTTCATCATATGTTCTTAATATGGCTATATATTTTATTACAAACATATGTCAAGTATTTTTTCTTTGTTTTTTTTTTAAAGTTTACTTATTTATATTTTATGTATGAGTGCTCTGGGTGTATACCTGCATGCCAGAAGAGGATATCAGATCCTATTGTGGATGGTTGTGAGCCACCATGTGGTTGCTGGGAATTGAACTCAGAACCTCTGGAAGAACAGCCAGTGCTCTTAACCTCTGAGCAATCTCTTCAGCCCCTTCTCTTTGTATTTTGAGACAAGATGTCTTTGTAGCTCTGGGCTGTCCTAGAACTTCCTTTGTAAACTAGGCTGACCTGGAGTTCACATAGTTTTGCCTTTTCTGCCTCCCCAGTGATGGGATTAAATTCTTACACCACCATGCCCCACTATGTGTCATGTATTTAATTTATGTAACTTAAATTTTTTTGTGCATTTCTTGTTCATATTATTAGCTGTTCAATTTTGAGTATTAGCAGCCCTACTAGAATATTCTCCTTTAGCCATTCCTAGAGTTTCTATCACAAACGACTAGAAATAGACATGAATAAACAGGAAATTTAACCTAATATGGTTATTATTAATGAATAATATCCCAACCAATTTGTTCTGGGCTTTGGATAGCTCTTCTCTGAATAGTTGTAGGAGGGTCAGCTTGTGGGTTGTTGGTTTTAATTCTTGTCATGTGGTTTGAGTTGAACATCCAGCTTGGGAGGGACTGGCAACACAAGTAGCATCCTAGTGAGATTCCCATTTAGAATCTTCCTGCTGAAAAAATCTGTTCAGAGTCAGTGTTGAGAGAGTTCTGTGCATTCATGGTGACTCTTCCTTAGCTATATTTCAGACTATAAGAGTACTTGCTGGGCGGTGGTGGCACACACCTTTAGTCACAGTACTCAGGAGGCAGAGGCAGGCAGTTTGAGGCCAGTCTGGTCTACAGAGCTAATTCCAGGACAGCCAGGGCTACAGAGAATCCCTTTCTTGAAAAACAAAAACAAAATATTTATTATCTGAACAATGGATTGTTGCTGTGAACTAATCAAGGATATTAAATTATAGCTCCAGAAATAATTTTTACGCTTAAAGTCAAAAATAGAACTACTAAGGATTAAAATTCTAGATTTATTTATTTAATCTAAAATTTTTTTATGTGTAAGAATGTTTTGCCTGTATGTATGTATGTATGTATGTATGTATGTATGTATGTATGTATGTATGTATGTATGTGCATCACATACATTTCTAGTGCCTGAGGAAGTCAGAAGAGGGTATAGATCCTCTGGGACAGGAGTTACAGATAGTTATGAACCACCTTGTGGGTGTTGGGAATTGAAACCAAGTCCTCTCCAAGAGCAACAGGAGCTTTTAACCACTGAGCTGACTGTCCAGCCCTGCTTTTTGAAGCATCCAATGCCTCTGTTTTTAGCATCTGTATAGTTCCTGTCTGTTTGCCAGGGAAGGAAGAATAAGAGGTGCCTAGAGGGTTTATTCTTGAAAGTTTAGTGATCCTGTGCTCCAGAACTATCTGCCCTGCCATTCCCAGCCTTTTCTCACATTTGTAAAAGCCGGGCTTGTCTTTGCAAAATCAAATATATTATTGAGCATTTAGCTAAGCTCTCAGGTTCAATCTAGACTGGGCCCTAGCAACGCCTCACATCTGTGATCTGGCTCTATTTGAAACATATTTTATTTCACCTTGTTTGTGTTCCTTCTTTGCCTTTTTTTTTTTTTGTCACATCATTATTTAGTTCATTTCTTTGTATATCTTTTTACAAACTTGTTATGGTCTGAAAAATGTATTACAGTTGTGATGAGTTTTGGAATAGGTGGTTGTTTCTGGGCTCGGTACTTATCCAGATTGAAGTTTACCTGTCTATCTCACTGTGCCAGCTTTGTGCAAGGACTGTAAAGAGGAATACAACATTATTATTTTTAACTATTATGTGTACGTGTGTGAGCATGATGCATGGAGAAGGGTGTGTATACTATAATATGTATGTGAGCTCACTATATAGCTCTGATGTGCTGGAACTCACTATGTAGACCAGGCTGGTTTTGAACTCATGGAAATATACCTGCCTCTACCTCCCAAGTACAGGTATTAAAGGTGTGCACTACTACACCTAGATCAATGCTGTTATTTTTTTTTCCAGACTGCTTTCTGTCTAGTGTGTGAATCAGCAAACTTCTTCCCTGAAAAGTCAGATAAATATTGTAGGCTTCATAGATCTCATGTCTCTTGTTACTATGGCATTGTAGTGTTAAAGGAACATGGCTGTGTTTCAGTAAAACTTGATTGGCTAACACAGGTGGTGATGGATTGGGTTGAGTTGGCTTTAGGCCTAGTTTGCTGGCTTCTACTCTGGTAGACCAATGGTGCACAAAGTCTTCCAGGTTTCACAGTGTAGTTTATTTGTTTTTGAGACAGCAGCATGTCAACCAGGCTGACCTCAAACTTGCTATGTAGCTTCTTCTTCTTCTTTTTTTTTTTTTTAAAGATTTATTTATTATGTATATAGTGTTCTGCATATATCCTTGTACACCAGAAGAGGGCACCAGCTCTCATTATAGATGGTTGTAAGCCACCATGTGGTTGCTGGGAATTGAACTCAGGACCTCTGGAAGAGCAGCCAATGTTCTTAACCTCTGAGCCCGCAGACGATTCTTGTTGCTTGGGATAAATATGGTCTGTATTTTCTCCATAGGTGCATTACAGTCTTCTTGTACTTAGGAACATTAAGTACACCTAGACACCATTATGCCTAGGGCCATTCTAAACAGAAAAATAGCCAACAAAAAAGCACAAAAAATGTTGACTTTAAGGGCTAAGCAGAAACAAAGGGTGCTTATTTAAACTAAATCCTGAAGCATGAGATCAGAGAATTGTCTTATTTGACCTAGCTGGGAACATGCCTTGAGTGTATCACATTTGCTCTTGTTTTATACATGTCTGGGCATGACTACAACAGCATTTCAAGTTTTGCTGGTGTTGTTACAAATACATTTTGGTGATTAAGTCAGTTTATGAGTACTGTGAGAGAGATGGGCCCTTGGTCCAGACCTGGCAGACATATGTCTGGGTGTGCAAAGGGGAGGTGGATTCAGAAGGCTTCTTGGAAAATTTAACTGGGTAGAATAAAAAAGAATGTTCCAGGCACAAATAAACAAAGAAGGTATGGCATGGTAGAGGGTTTGTTGGTTTATCTTCCTTTGGTCAGTTGAGGGACAGTGAAAATTCGGGAATGGTGGGATGAGGCTGAAGCTCTCCATGAGCCTGTTCTCAGTTGGTACTGTGGTATTGTGGGAGGAAGTCAGTGGGCTGATGTGTTAGTTTTTGTCACTGTGAGAAATAACTGAGAGAAGTTAAAGGAAGGAAAGATTTTTTGGTCATGGTTTTAGAGGTTTCAGCTTATGGTTGTCTAGAATCATTTGTTCTGGGCTGAGTCAAGGCAAGAGTATCTTGGTTGCCAGGGCATGCAGCAGAGGCTGCTCTCACCCAGTGGCCAGGGTGCAAAGAGAAGGATGCTTGTGTTAGCTGGCTTCCTCTTGCTCTCTGTTCTGTCTAGCCAATGGTTCTGTCCACTCTCAGGGCAATTTTCCCTCCTTAACTAATTCTCAGGAAATATTCAACCATGGTGTGTGTGCCCATGTATGCTATACACAGAGAAATGTGCTTTAGTAATCTCAGCACCTTTGCATCTCTCAATCTAGTCAGGTTGACACATAAATCATAATAGCCAGTCTCCCCTAATGTTTCTGGATTCTGGAAATGGTGTTTGTCAAATTCTTGTTTACTTGCCATTTCTACATTGTTGATAGTATGAAATTCTCATGTTAGCCATTAAATTTTATGGGTTGGATGTTGTCTGAATCTTTTTTGTTTTTCATCTCAGTTTAATGATTGATGGACGTTTAAGGTCTACTCTGACACAAAGCTTTCTGGTTTTGTTTTGTTTAAGTCAGGGTCTTTCTGTATAGCTCTGACAGGTCTAGAACCTCCTATATAGACCAAGCTGGCCTCAGCATCACAGAGATCAGGTTGTCTCTGCCTCCAGAGTGCTTGACCTAAAGTTATGTACCACCACAGCTAGCCTGACAAAAACTTTCTGAATTTTCTGTCTGATTGTTGAAGTTGCCAATGGCTTAGGGCAAAGCTATTTTTTCCATTAATGTTTTTATTGTTTTAAAAAATTTTAAGATTATGAATCATGCCTGGTGGCTCACATCTATAATCCTAGTGTTCAGAAGGCTGAGGCAAGGCTGCACTGCAGTGTTGAGGCCATCTGGGCTACAGTGGAAGACCTTGTTTCAAAGAACTAAACAAAACAAAATCTTAAAACAAAGCAGGACATGAATATTGCAGATCATAAATTTTTGCCACCCAGAGAGAACCATTGTTTTTTTTTTTTTTTTTTTTTTTTTTTTTTTCAAGACAGGGTTTCTCTGTGTAGGTTTGGAGCCTATCCTGGCACTCGCTCTGGAGACCAGGCTGGCCTCGAACTCACAGAGATCTGCCTGCCTCTGCCTCCCTAGTGCTGGGATTAAAGGCGTGCGCCACCAACGCCTGGCAAGAACCAGTATTTTTAAAGTTATTTTATTTTTAATTATATGTGTGTCTCTGTTGTATGTATTTGTACATGAGTGTGGGTGCTTGTGGAGGTCAGAAGGGAGTGTTGGATTCCTGAGAGCTGGAGTTACAGGCAGTGTTGACCTGCATGACTTGGGTACTAGGAATTAAATTCAGGTCCTCTGGAAGAGCAAGCAAGCTCTCTTAACTTCTGAGCTGAATCTCCAATCCCCATGCGTAATTGTTCAACAGTCTGGTTAGAAAATGGTATTCTGATTTTCTTAGAGTGGTGCAATTATTGCTGTTTTCCTGTTTTATCAAACCAGAAGCATAAAGTGCCACAGTTATAGTTCTAGGGGAAGGCCATTCTCCTGTCATAGAAGAGAAACTTCTCAATCCACACAGTAGGAAAGCATGAGCCCAGGCAAAGTCAGGCACCCAGTAGGTTAGTTATCACAGAAGATTATGTACTGTGATACACATCTGTAATTCTGCTGTTTAGGATTCTTAGTGTGAGGCAAACTGGAGTTTATAGTGTGAAACCCCACCTCAAAGTAAAGTGAAAATGCTTGCCTCGAATATGTAAGGCCCTGGCCCCAGTTCTTGACACAAACAGTTGAATTTTACCTATCTATCTCATAAAGGAAGCATCCTGAACTAGACATAATTAGTATGACATGGATTAATTTGAAGCCCCTTTAGCATAGAAAGTTTGTGGTCTTGGTTTGAAAGCTGGGTCTAAGTGAAGAAGAGTCTTGGTCAGTAGGAGAATAGATACCTCTTTTAGACTGCTACAAGAGCACTGACCTGCATCTGTTTGATTTTGATGCTTGGAACCTCTTAGTCTAATCCAGTTGATGGTCAAAGGCCTTATACCTGCTAAGCATGTGCTCTTCTACTGAGCTGACCCAGCTGCCTCAACCTCTTAAAATATCTTAATCAAGGGGCTGGAGAGATGGCTCAGCGGTTAAGAGCACCAACTGCTCTTCCAGAGGTCCTGAGTTCAATTCCCAGCAACCACATGGTGACTCACAACCATCTGTTATGAGATCTGGTGCCCTCTTCTGGTGTGCAGATATACATGGAAGCAGAATGTTGTATACATAATAAAATAAATAAATCTTTAAAAAAATATCTTAATCAAATTGTATGGCTTCTGTAGCACACATAATGCAATTGGAATGATATAGAGATTAGTATGACTCCTTGCAAAGATACTAAATTCAAGAAGTGTTATATATTTTTAAGAATTTTATGCATATATATATATATATATATATATATATATATATATATAAACATTTTGATTATATTCTTTCTCTACTCTTGCCCTCTGGGTCCTCCCAGGATATTCTCTCCACATCTCCCAACTTCATGCCTTCTTTTTAAAAAATTCTGAGTCCAATTAGTGTTGCATATGTGCATAGTTTTGGGGCTGTCCACTGGCACATGGACAGCTAGCCATTGTCCCAAATAAAAACACCCCCCAACAGCCACAGTTCCATATTTATTAAAATAAGTAGATAATATAATGTACATACATATACAGTTGTTAATCACCTGCCTCCCCCACTTCCCTATTCTCCCCCTTCCCCCCTGCTCTTATTGCCACTAAATTTGGATGAGCTTTCTATGAGTAATTCCTTTCAAATCTAATGTCTCTTTCAAGAGCATGGTATTGTAGTAACTTTGATTAATTTTGGCTAGTATTTTGTGTGTCAGAGTCAGGGTAATACAGAGGTTATTTAAGAGTCTGGGCGTTGAAATCTCTGATTTTAAGGCCTAATTTTATTAGCTGTTAGCTCTGAGGTCTGAGACCTAGTCCTGGGCAAACTTTAGCCTCCTCATCTACAAGATGGTAGTAATAATAATGTTGGTTCCCAGGGTTTGAGAATGGTAGTTCTTTCCTGAAAATTTGCATGTGGTGCTGGAAGCCATTGTATAGAGTTCTTACATGTTCAGTCTGAATTTTCTTGAGAGTTTTTACAATTAAAAAGAATTTATATTGATGACATTTTCTTCACCCCCATCATTTGTCTCACTTTTTAGTGTCTTGTGCATTTTATATGCTAAGCTTCTGCTGCTCCCGCTGCCACTACCACAGCAGCTAAAGAAAGCTGCTATATGTGGGTGGCATATAAGCAATGTCTCCTTCCTCCTCCTCCTTCTCCCACCCCCAGGACAACCACAGGCCAGAGACTTGGTTTAGAAGCCTGTTCCTCAGACAGAATCGCTTGGCACATTTTGGGGTGCTAGTTGTTGGGCGTACGTCTTGATGCATTAGGCTTGCAGATTCAGCTCCTGCCAATCCGAAGGGGCAGAAATGCATTTGCCCTCATTTACTCTGGGCAGTGTAGTCTGTTCAAGAAGAACTCCACTTCTGTATTTGCTAGTAGGCAAATGTTTCATCTTTGATAACCTAGTTGTTTTGGTCACCTTGATTTTGTGATCATGGCAGAGAAAGATTAATTTTTTGGTTTCATGGATGTAAGCATTTCATATTTGTTTTAGGTTTGGGTCTTTTGTTAGTTTTGTTTTGTTTTTTTGTTTGTTTGTTTGTTTGGTTGGTTGGTTTTTTTGTTTATAAATGGTTGCAAGCATTTTGTTTTGTTTTGTTTTGTCTCAAGACAGGGTTTCTCAGTGTAGCCGCTGTCCTGGAACTTGCTCTGTAGACCAGGCTGGTTTTGAACTTACAGAGATCCATCTGCCTGACTCTACCTCTGCCCCCGAGTGCTGGGACTAAAGGTGTGCACTACCACTGCCTGGCTTTGGTTTGGTTTTTTGAGACAGGGTCTCACTGTATAGTAGTAGCCTTGACTGTCCTGGAACTTACTCTGCAGTCCAGGCTGGCCTCCAACTCAAGAGATCTGCCTGCCTCTACCTCCCAAGTACAGGAATTAAAGGTGTACGACACCATACCACACTTCATATTTGTAGATTGGGTATCAGATTTTTTTTTTTTCAGGATTTCTGTGAGTTGATTTCATGTCAGTTCCTAATTCACTTTTCTAGTTTGTAGTATGAATCTCATGCTATACTCCTTCATCCTGGAAGTGAGTTTAAAGTATGCTTCTATGAATGGAGATTTGGCAGTAAGCATACAAAAGTTCATGGCAGCCTCCTATATGGCAAGGCTCCAGGTTGGCTATGCTTTTCATAGGCTATAGGAATAGCTCAGCCAGATTGCTGTCAAAGTCAGAACCAGAGCCTAGGATTTTTAAAGAATATAAAATGCTCTGTGAGGAGCAACTCCTAACAAAGCCTAGGGTAGCTTCCTAGACCAGGCTGGACTGTGGGGCTGAGGTCTTCTCTGCGGTTGACTGCATTGAAGTTTCTCAGAGCACACTGGCCCTACCTTCAGACCTGTGGCACCCCATATGACCTCGGTCACCAAACCACTTCAGGGCTTTATTTTTATCCTGGCTGTTCATTTCAAGATAGGAGGTTGCTTTCTTTCCTCTAAAGTTCTCTGGGTGAAGAAACAGTGCCAGGGTGCAGTAGAGGCTGGTTAGACACCAAAACCACACTCTTCATGTTTCTGGGCTTGAGACGTGACATAAGCTGTGCTGCAAGCATCAGCTTCCATGCTGTGAAGAAACTTCAGTTCATTTTATTTGCTTTGTATTTTTAGATAAGTAAAATGGCATAGGAGGAAAAGGTGCTCCTTCCCTGACATTTAGCCAGATCAAATGCTAAGAGTTAGCATTTTCTTTAGTCCAACATTTCCAAATTTTAGTTTTTTTTTTTTTTTTTTTTTTTTTTTTATCTTCTCCAAGGGTGATGGTGAGAACTCTCACAACTTATTAGGTCTCAGGAAGCCAGATTACCAACATATCCTGTTCGCGTGCATGTGTGTATTCTGTTACCCACAGGCCACTTTCCACCCCCATGACCTTCAGTCACCATCCGGAAAGTCAGGACCCAGATACCACTCAGAATTTCCAGGCTCTGGTTCAGTTTAGACAGTTTAGAAAATGTAAGTGGCAGTAATGGTAAAGAGAAGTCTTTTGAGTGACATGCTCAGCAAGTATGGAGTAATGCATCCTGGGTAGGAAGGAAAGGGGTCGTGTGCTCTTCCAGGAATGCGTTTGAAAGTGAACATTCAGAAGGAAACATGAAGCAGCTAAAATTCAGAGAAAGAAGGGGGATCAGAGAACTATTTAGTTAAAAATCAAGCACAGTCTTTTTTTGGGTCTTGATTAAAATTATTATTTTTTATCTGTGTGTGTGTGTGTGTGTGTGTGTGTGTGTGTGTGTGTGTGTGTGTGTGTGTGTGTGTGTGTGTAGGTCAAAAAACATCTGTGAGAGTTAGTTCTCTCTTCATTGTGTGGGTCCCAGGGATTGAACTCAGGTTGTCAGGCTTAAGGGCAAGCTCCTTTGCCTGCTGAATTATCTTACTGCCAATTCTTAGATACTTAAGTTTTTAGTCTTTTTTAAACCATTTTTGTAGGGGGCTGGAGAGATGGCTCAGAGGTTAAGAGCACTGACTGCTCTTCCAGAAGTCCTGAGTTCAATTCCTAGCAACATGGTGGCTCACAACCATCTGTTATGAGATCTGGTGCCCTCTTCTGGCCTGCAGGGACACAAGCACACAGAACACTGTATACATAATAAATAAATCTTTTTTTTTTCTTCTTTTTTTGGTTTTTTGAGACAGGGTTTCTCTTTGTAGCTTTGGAGCCTATCCTGGCACTCGCTCTGGAGACCAGGCTGGCCTCGAACTCACAGAGGTCCGCCTGCCTCTCCCTCCCTAGTGGTGGGATTAAAGGCGTGTGCCACCAACGTCAGCATAAATTAGTCAGCTCGACACAGTTTAGATGATCCCAGTTTTGTTGGCAACATCCAGAGCATCATAATCAGGAGCCAACCAAATACACCTTCTTCCCTTCGCCAGGCCTTATGAAGGTACTGACTTTGGCCATGTCAGAATCATAGAGCTTCTTCACAGCATGTTTGATCTGATTCTTGTTGGCCTTGACGCCCACAATGGACACAAGCATGTTATTGTCTCTTGTCTTCTTCATGGCTGACTCAGAGGTCAGGGGATTGGGTGATGGTGTAGTGGTCAAGCCTGTTTCTCCTGGGGGTGCTCTTGTGAGAGTATTTGGGCTGTCTCTGGAGCTGCAGGGACTTCTTTTTGTGGCTGTGGATGCCGTTAAGCACTGCCTTCTTGTCTTTCAAGGTCTTTGCTTTGGCTTTGGCTTTGGCTTTGGGAGTGGCAGGAGCAGGAGCTTTCTTCTTTGCTTTTGGCTCATCTCTATTTTTTTAAGGATTATTTTTTGACTCAGTGACCTGCCACCATGCCCAGTACATCTGTATTATCAATTTGTATCTATGAGTGGCATATGGGTGTCTGTGTGTGTGTGTGTGTGTGTGTGTGTGTGTGTGTGTGTGTGTGTGTGTATTTGCGTGTGTTTGTATTTATGCTCTTCTTGAGGCCTGAGAAGGGTGTCAGATGTCTGTCCTCCTCTATCAGTTTACACCTTACACAGGTTTCTCCCTGAATTTGGAGCTCATATTTTGTTTGCAGCCAGCAAACCCTAGTGATCATCCTCTTCTCTTCCCCTGAGTCACTTGGGTTGTTGGTATTTGTAGGATTATGCCCAGCTTGCTGGGTGGGTGCTAGAGTCTGAACTCTAGTCCATAGGCTTTACAGGACTCTTAGCTCATTAGCTGGGCTTTCCAGATGAAGTTGCTTATGTTGTTCAGGCTGGCTTCAAACCCTGGGTTTAGGTGGTGTTTCATTCTTTCCTCATTGTCCTAGAAACTGGAAGTGATAAAGGCACTTAAGATTGAGGTCCTTCCTTTAAGACACTGCTAATGAGCCTGGGGGTGGTGGGGGCGCACACCTTTACTCCCAGCACTTGGGAGGCAGAGGCAGGTGGATCTCTGAGCTGGAGGCCAGCTGCTCTACAGAGTGAGTTCAAGGACAGCCAGGGTTACACACAGAGACCCTGTTTTGAAAAACACAAAAAGACATTGCTAATGAAGGTTTTAGCACCTTTCTAATCACACAATTCATTCAGCACTTTTGCCACTGCAAGATCCATAGCATTCTTGGCACTGCCCACTAGATGCTATTAGTGGCCTCCACATATTTTCAGACACTCTGGGAGGAGGAGTACTGTTCCACTTAAGAACCATGAATTTTGGGTTTGATGATAAAAAAACAACAACAACAAACCCTTGTTAGATTCTTTCATCATTTCCTCTTAGTGAAACTTGTGGTTTGATCTTCATAGTCAACAATAGGCAGGGAGAATTGAGTACCTGATAGAAAAGGGAGAGTGCCCAATAGTTAGAGTAGTAGAGTAGATTTTAAGGAAACCATTTATTGAATGTATTGTCCACTTGACAATTTGAAGAGTCAGTGAGATTGATTTATAATTTATGAAAAGTTTGTTTTGATTTTACTCATCCTTTAAAAGGCTTGTTCCTCTCTATGTGAAAAGTTGCTGTCTTTGGCCTTGGTGTCCAGATGATGTTGGAGATTGTGGGAATCTGTATGGTATACTTGAGAGAGTTGTTCAAAGCCAATGTAAAGATATAGTTTTGGCATCTCATGAATAACCTGATATCCTGATTTAAGCCAGAACTCTGGCGTTAGAGAATTTCCAGCATGGGAGAATTGACTACAAAAACTCCTCCTCTGGCACCTTACCAAGTTAGACAAGGCAGCAATCAGCTGCTGAGTTGCAGCCAGCTGGCATGCATGTGAGGGTGTACTATAAATTGTCCCTTAGGATCTAGCTTCTAGTTTGTGAAGAATCTTCCAACAAGAGTAAGTCCTGTACATTGGACCCTGTTCAGTCTGCAGCTGTGGTGTAGGAAGGACTATATAATAACACTGCCTGTTGTGTGGGGTAAGAGACCGCACCAACCTTGCTTCCCCTGTGTTGCCTTTCTAATGGTTTCCTATATTGGTTTTTGTTTCTGACCTTACTCTTGGGGAGATATACCCATAGTTCTTATTCTGAATTCCTTCCCTGCTCTTAAAAGTTCCAGAACTTTATCTGTCTATTCTGTTTTCATTATTTGGATATGATGTTTCAGCTAAGATGAAGACTATGAAATAGCTGTTTTCTTGGCTTGTGGTCTTTCTCTAGTCTGTAGACTGTTTTTGGGCTCCTGAGGGATACTCTGGGTTTTCCCCATCTTGGAAACTTTTTATTTTACTCATAAATATTTAGTATTGAAGTTACTGCTCAGTTTTATCAGTTTTATACTGAGAATTAGTATATACACTAGATCAGAAGGAATAAAAAAGATTCAGATCTGAGGCATTATAAAGTGTATCAACAACACTTCTATTTTTAAGTGTCTCCATGATTCTTAAATTGTTTCTTATCTGTGGATCTATATATATTAAGCATCTAATATAGGAAACACTAAACATCTGTTCTCTTTTTATGTCTATCTAGAACTGCACTAGAACTAAGTAACCGACATATTGGTCACTATGAGTATTGCTTATTCATTTATACTTGGTATACACTCATCCCATATTAAAGCAAATAATTTTTATTTAATGGTGGCACATGTGAAAATCATGAGAGAAATTTCATGCTCTTGGTGCTATAAAGTTAGTTAAGTGCATTTTTGAACTTTTTATGTTGTTGTTGTTTGGTGTTTTTCAAGACAGGGTTTCTCTGTGTAGCTTTTGGAACCTGTTCTATATAACTCTATAGAACAGGCTGGTCTTGAACTCACATAGATCTGCCTGCCTCTGCCTCCCAAGTGCTGGGATTAAAGGTGTGTGCCATCACTGCCTGGCATGAACTTGTTATTCAAAGTAATTCTTCAATTGTGGAGAGGTTAGAGCTTAACTAAACTGGTAGCTTCCTGTAATAAGTGTAAAGGACTTGCTGAAATGTGTTTGTGTTGTGACCTCTTTAATCCCCCCAATTCCTTTTCCTTTTTTAAATTTATTTTGTCATCTACTATGTTACATACCTTTCTATGTTGCTTTAAGTAACTTCCTTCATAAGTTTATATGGGTATTTTTCTTTTTTCCTTTTGACCTATTTAGCCATTTATAAAAACTGTTTTAAGGTTTGCTAATACGTTTGGGGGGGAGCCAATTTTTCCTCCCCATTCAGATAATTTTCATAAATATTCAATAATTACTTTTTGTATTCTATTGTTCTAGGCACTCAGAGATATGTTCTAGCCAGAGAAATGGATCTATAAGTACTTAAAATAAAGCATTGCAACTATAATAACATGAATAGATGCATTGTTATAGAGGGGAGAGAGAGATTAAGGGTGATCAGAGAAAAGTAGCAGAAAGGTAGTCTATATCCTTAATTTTGACAAATGGAAGAGGTTCTTTAGGTAGATGTGGAGTCTGGAAATGTGTTCTCTGCAGTTAAGAGCTAGTACTATCGCAGAGAATCCAAGTTTGGTTTCTAGAACACACAGGTGGCTCATAACCACCAACTCCAGCTCCAGAGGAATCTGATACCTTTGGCCTCTGAGGGCAGTGTACTCATATGCACATATTCACACAGACACTTTTTGAAAAGGCAGATGTGGACAGCAAGGAACAATATAGATTAAAACAACAACAACAATAAAACATGGTATAGTTAAAACCTGCATGGAAACCTGGCATGGTGTTATAAGCCCATACCACTAGTTCCTTAGGCTGAGACAGGAAGCTTACAGTTACATGATCAGACAGTTACATCTTAAGACCATGTCTTAAAAAAATAAAAGGCCAGGCCATGGTGGCACACGCTTTTAGTTCCAGCACTGGGAGGCAGAGGCAGATGGATCTCTGTGAATTCGAGACCAACCTGGTCTACAAGAGCTAGTTCCAGGACAGCCTCCAAAGCCACAGAGAAACCCTGTCTCGAAAAACCATTAAGAAAAAATTAAAAAAAAAAAAAAAAGAAACAAAAGGCCAGGTAACAAAAATGGGGTGGGGGTCACTTTTAATTGCAGAATTCAAGAGACATAGGTAGGCAGATCTCTGTGAGTTTGAGACCAGCCTGGTGTTCATAGTGAGACCCTATCTTAGAAACAAACAAACAAAAAAAGTTGACCATGTAGCCAAGTAGTTTAGTGATAAGGCATTTTTTGAGCTTACATGAGGCTTTGGCTTATGCTCCAGTATACCTACACCCACAAAAAAAGAAGAAAGGGAAACCTGTTAGGGGTGGCTGCCTCTTGGATTTCTAGCTGAGAGTCTGTCATTGGAATATCTTGTATCACGATACAGATGTCCACATTGATGAAGTCTAATCGCTTGTTTGGAACTCAGGATTTGTCACAAAGTAGATTGATTTGGTCCGGTCTTAGAAGTGAATCCTTTAAATAGTTCTCTGCTCTATTTTATGCATTAACTAAGGTTGACTCACTCTAAAGTCATGCCTTCCATCATTCTGGGAAGCTTTCTGAGTCAAACCCAGCTTGGCTTAGGAATAAGTTATGCTTTGTGTTGTAACCATTGACAGTAAGTCTTCTTGCCTTTTTTCATGCATAGTAGGACTGCATCTGCTGGAGCATAAGGGAAAAAGTTGGGATAAGGCTCTCTGTGGATTTGCATATTTCTGGAGAGTTTCTAGCTTAAGTTGCTAATGAAATTTTGAGCTGGCATGTGCCACAGATCCTCTGAGATGCTAGCAAACTGTGTTGAGTCAGTTGACATTTTCTCTGAGGAATTTCTTTGGCTGGTTTTCCTTTAGACTTCTGGACAAATCTGCAAAACAGTATGGCTTTCAAAGTCCTTATAAGTGACATATGTCAGAAGACTGAATAAGGCACTGATAAATATCCTTGGTGCCCTAAAATGATGTCCTTGAGGCCAGTGCACACAAACAGTCAGGTTTTCTGAAAAGCCTTCCTTCCTTCCTTCCTTCCTTCCTTCCTTCCTTCCTTCCTTGGCTTTTCAAGACAGGGTTTCTCTGTGTAACACTCCTGGCTGTCATGAAACTCACTCTGTAGATCAGGCTGGCCTCAAACTCACAGAGATTTGCCTGCCTCTGCCTCCTAAGTGCTAGGATTACGTTTATGTGAACAAATTTCTTTGTCCTTTCTTGATTCTGTGTCTAAAATAGGTAGAGGTTTTGTATTTAATACTAGAACAGGTTTTGTTTTGTTTTAGATGTATGAGTGTTTTGCCTGCTTGTATGCATGTGCATCATGTGTGTGCAGGAGCCTGTAGAGGCTAGAGAAGGGCTTCAGAGCCCTTGGACCTGGAGTTACAGACAACTGTGAGCTACCATGTGGGTGCTAGGAACCAAACCTAGGTCCTCTACAATAGCGGGAAGTGATGAGCCATCTCTCCAGCCCTACCAGTACAACTTTTTGCTTCAAAGGGGAGCTCCGAACTTTTAGCATAATCACTTTCATTTCTACTGCTTCAGAACTAGAAGTCTTGGTTGGAATTAGACGTGCAGGAGTAATAGAACAAAGGTTTTTAATTTTTAAAAAATTATTTATGGGTATGTGGTACCTGTGTGAGTTTTATGTATTCTACCATGTACATGCAGATGCCTGTGGAGGCCTGGAACTAGAATTACGGGTGGTTGTGAGCTGTCTGATGTTGGTGCTGGGAACCAAATCCAGGTACTCTGCAAGAGCAACAAGCACTCCTAACTTACAAGCCAGATCTCCAGCTCCCAGAATAGAGGCTTTTGAAATAAAAAAAAAAAAAAGATTGCAGTGTATAGCAGAGAAGTGTTACATTTATGAGTGCTGTACAAGTTGATAAGTTGTCACAAAGTGCCCTTCTGTCTTTATACTAATATCACTTTCACTCTTTTCTTTCCTTTTAGCTTTGAACTATTTCCTATATTTTTAATGATGACAGTGAGTGGGCATTCCAGATAAAGCAAGAAACAGCTGATGTTTATACTCTCTGATACAAATGTTAAAATGATTGTTGAGAGATAAGAAGAATGGAGGGAGACTGAAAGATGGCTCAGTGGATAAAAGGGCTCAGTGGATAAAAAGGCCACAAGTTTAACAGCTCAGTGCAGTCCCCTCAAGTCATGTAAAAAGTTGGGCACAGTGGTACTCACCTATAATCCCAGCATTGCTACAGCGAGATGATGGATGGTGAAGATAGGAGAATGGTCTGTGAACTTGAGGGCCAACTAGCCTGGAGTAAACAGTACAGTAACAGAAGAGAGGAGAGAGGGAAAAGGGAGGAGTGAGAGATTTACAGATATTCTCATGAATTAATAGTTTTGGTCTGGGAAATAGCAATAGCACAGAAAAAGTAAGAACTGAACCCTGTAAAACAACCCACTAAACAACTCTCACTGAAAGCAGGCCTTGCTTCTAGTTACAGTGAAACTGGGTCTCACACCAACAGTGCTGTGGTTTTTTTCACCTTATTCCTAAACTATGGCTGGGGGTTGGGAGGGGTGGAGTGACATCATGGCTTGCGTGCTCCTAGATGTGCTGACTTCAGGTCAGGTGGATCTGAGTTCTGCATTGCTGAATTTGCAGCCTTGACTTTGGTGGCAGGCTCTACCAGGTCCTGTAGTTATCCTGCGTGATCCATTTTGATTTCAAGTTTTCTCTTTCTGCTGTTAGCTGCCTATGAGGTAGAGTTGCCTCTGTTGATAAAGAGCAGATACAGAAGTTCACATCCAAACCTGAATAGCCATTTTTAACTCGAAACACTTTTCCTAGAGTTGATGCGCCAGAATCCTTCCCTTATTTGGTGCCTTGCTTCAATCTGAAGCTTGCATGAGGTTGCCAGCGCTCCCTGTATGCTGGTTACTTGCATTTTGGTGCCCACAGAGGAGTAGTTAATAAAATCATCTTTGTAATCAATCACATCTGTCTTAGACTAAAGCTTCATTCTCCCTTGGTTCTTAGGTTCATTCTTCTCCCTTTCCTGAGAGGTTCAGGGTTTTGTTGTATTATGGGTAGGTAGATGGGCAGAGGTTGTGTTTGCAGATGTTTTTGTCTGAGTTGTGTACAGTCTCTTGATGATAGCATGTGCATATACTTACATTCTTTGACTCTTGAAGAACTTTTTCCTTATTAATCATCTGATTGTGAATTTTTCCAGGAAAAATGTTGGATCTTTAAAAATTTGTTTCATTGTTGCTGCTGTTTTATTCCTGTGGGAAATGATCTTTTCTATCTTCTTCCTCGTTGTTCTCCTTCAGGGGTGGGGAGGCAGGGTCTTATTTACCCCAGGCTGACTTTCAACTTCTTGATCCTCCTGCCTCTACCTCTCAGGTGCCAGGATTACAGATATGTACCTCCATACTTGGGTGGCATTTTCTAAGAGTGCACTTTAGTGCACTGTTTAATATTATCTGGACTGGCCAGGCAGTGGTGGCGCATGCCTTTAATCCCAGCACTTGAGAGGCAGGCGGATCTCTGTGAGTTCGAGACCAGCCTGGTCTACAACAGGACAGCCTCCAAAGCCACAGAGAAACCCTGTCTCAAAAAACAAAAAAAAAAAAAAAAAAACAAAAAACAAAAAAGTCAAAAAACCTGGACTGTAAATACCTATTGCCCTTAATTTGCAAAACTTCTCAGATTAAGTTTGTCCTGGTAGACACAGTGAATGACTTCTGGGACTATTAGGGGTTTTCACTTGTGGTGTTCTCTGGTTCTGCTGAAGATTAAGAGCCCAAATTTTGGAGCAGTCCGTTTGTATTTTCCTCAGGCAATTGCCTAACCTCTCTGTGTTTAATTTCCTCATCTGTAATATGGAAAGTACTGCTTACCTCCCTCACAGGACAATTGTCTTTATGCATTAAAGATTCTATAGAACTTGTTATTATTGTGGTTGAATATGACTTACTTGCTTTGTTTGGTTAGGAAAACTTAAACCACTAGTGTCTAAAATGTATCTGAGTATTTTTTGTTTGTTGGTTGGTTTCTGTTTTTCTTTTTTTTTAATTTTTTAAAATTTAAATTAGAAACAAGATTGTTTTACAGGTCAATCCCTGTTCCCTATCCCTCCCCTCCTCCCCTGCTCCTCACCAACACCCTACCTATCCAATACCATTTCTGCTCCCCAGGGAAAGTGAGGCCTTCCATGGGGGTCGTCTTCAGAGTCTGTCATATCCTTTGGGAAAGGGGCTAGACCTCCCCCCGTGTGTATGTCTAGGCTGAGGGAGTATCCCTCTATGTGAAATGGGATCCTAAAGTCCATTCCTATGCTAGGGATAAGTACTGATCTACTACAAGAAGCCCCATATATTTCCGAGGCCTCCTTACTGACACCCACATTTATGGGGTCTGGATCAGTTCCATGCTGGTTTCCCAGTGATCAGTCTGGGAGCCAAGAGCTCCCTCTTGTTCAGGTCAGCTGTTTCTGTGGGTTTCACCAGCGTGATTGTTTCTGTTTTTCAAGACAGGGTTTCTCTGTGTAGCCTTGGCTGTCCTAGAACTCACTCTATAGACTAGGCTGGCCTCAAACTCAGAGATCTGACTCTGCCTCTTGAGTGCTGGGATTAAAGGTATGGGTCATCACCACCCAGCAAGTATTTTTAACTCTTAAGTATAGAACCAGCTCTGTAAGTTCCGTGTGTCCTTACGTTGGGGGCTGTGCCCAAGAATCTACTAGGTAGAGGCTAGAGAGATGGTTCAGTTCCAGGGAATCTGATACCTTCATACCAGTGCACATAAAATAAAATTAAAATAAACATTTAAAAAAGAATCTAATAGGTGAAATCCAGTAACTAAAGTCAAATGTTAAGACATGTTGCTTTCTGTATGGTGGGTGACAGAGCTGGGCAGAATAATAGAGCATTGGATAGACAGGCCTTTTGGTCCTTTGTTCCCACTGAGCTATGTTTGAGCTCCTGAGTATTTTCATGGCTCTTGCCATATGGCAAGCCAGAAATGATAGAGGGATACTAAGCTATGGAGTCATCTCTCCATTTATCCTGGATTATAAAAATGAATTGTTCATTAAAGGATCAATTCATAGTCTAGACCAGTGGTTCTCAACCTTCTTAATGCTGCAACCTTTTAACACATTTCCTCATGTTGTGGTGACCTCCAACCATAAAATTATTATTTTTTTATATTTTATTTCAGCCTTTTCTTTTTATTTACATTTATTTATTTTTAAAAATTACTTATTATGTATACAGTATTCTGCCTGCATATATTCCTACACACCAGAAGAGGGCACCTGATCTCATGTTAGATGGTTGTGAGCCATCATGTGGGTGCTGGGAATTGACCTCAGGACCTCTAGAAGAGTAGCCAGTGCTCCTAAACTCTGAGCCATCTCTCCAGCCCATAAATTTGTCTTTTTATTTATGAGTGCTCTGTGTGCATATACACCTTTATGCCAGAAGAGGGTTTCAGATCCCATTATAGATGGTTGTGAGCCACCATATGATTGCTGGGAATTAACCCAGTACCTCTGGAAGAACAGCAACTGTTTTTAACCACTGAGCCATCTCACCAGCCTCATAAAATTATCTTTGTTACTACTTCATAACTCTAATTTTGCTGCTGTTATGAATCTTAATGTAAATATCTGTGCTATCTGAAGATCTCAGGCGACCCATATCTTGAGAACCACTGGACTAAAGTGACAGTGTCTAAGAAATGTAATAGCTATTAATGACAAAGAAATAAAATTACTTCCTCAGTCACACTAGCTATCCATTAAGTGCTAAATACCACCGTGTAGTTAGAGCACACATGATGGAGGGGGTGATGTGCATGCCGTGGTGCACTATAGAGGTCAGAGGACAACTCTGTGGAGTCAGTTTGCTCCTGCTGTCTTTACATGGGTTCTGGGGATGAGCTCATGTTGCCAGGCTTGTTTCTAGTGCCTTTACTTACTGAGCCATCTCCCAGATTGGGATTTTATTCTGATGTGAAATATGGTCATTTTTTAGCTCAGTCATTTGGACTGGAACACAGCAGATGAAACTGTTACTTCTAAATCTTTCTTTCTTTTCTTTTCTTTTTGGTTTTTTGAGACAGGGTTTCTCTGTATGTCCTGGAAGTTGCTTTGTAGTCCAGGGCCTGGAACTTACTGAAATCTTCTGTCTCCCAAGTGCTGGGACTAAAGACTTGTGCCACCACTGCCTGGCTAGAATTCTAGATCTTTATAGAACTCTTTTCTTTTGAGTATCTTTGTCTGTGTTCTGCCTAATTACCCTCTGAAAAGATGATTTATGTTCTTAGGATGGTTATAGCCAGTGGTGTGTGGTTTCCCTGCAGCATTAATGTTAATAGTGTACTGTTTACTGTTGTTGCTTTGTGTGTGTGTGTGTGCCCATCTGTGTGATTATGTTGTCAACATACTCAATCTGTTAGATCTGTAATATGTTTTCAGCATGTGTTTTAAGATCTAAGCACCAAGCCTAGTGGTGGTGGCGCACGCCTTTAATCCCAGCACTCTGGAGGCAGAGGCAGGCAGATCTCTGACTTCGGAGCCAGCCTGGTCTATAGAGTGAGTTTCAGGACAGGCTCCAAAGCTACACAAAGAAACCCTGTCTCAAAAAGCAAAAAACAAAAACAAAAGATAAGATCTAAGCACCTTGCTAGGCCATATAAAGACATTGAAAAGAAGATTGGACAGATGGTTCAAGTACTTGCTGCTCCTCTAGAGGACCTAGATTCATTTTCCAGAATTCACATGGCTGCTTAAAACAATCTGCAATATCCAGTTGCAGAGGATCTGATGCCCTTTTTTGATATTCATAGGCACCAGGCATGCATGCAATATACATACATAGATACAAGCAAGCAAAACACTAATGCATGTGAAATAAAGTAAGTAAATCTTGAGGAAAACATTGAAGGGACATAAAATAATTCCTAATTTATCTCTTACAAATGCATTTAGTATTTCATTTAGCTTGTGTCTTTTTGAAGACTTCTCCATGGCTCTGGGCTTCTGCTGGTGAAACTACACTGAACTTACGGATAGAGATCATAGTTGTTTTTGTGTGGAGTGATCATATCCAGTCCTGTCTTTTCACTTTCTTCTCTGACTCCATTGACATTGAATGAATGTAACAACAGCTTAGTGCTCTGCCTTTATCCCTCATCCAATCCTTAAGACTCTAAATTGTCTAGTAACCAGAAGGACCTTTAGAATCATAGCTTTGCTCATGCCACTTACCTGTTTAAGATCCTTCCTGGGCCTTAAGATCAAACTCTTTGTCAAGGGCTTCTACAGCTTGTCCTTGCCTGCCTTACCCTCCTGTAGAATCACTCATCTTGCCATGGCAGCCTGCAATATAGTACTCTTGGTACTATCACTTACACTCTTTTCTTTGTTTATGACACACTGAATCAAGACTTCTTACCCCTTCCAATACCAACTACTTGCCTCACACTTCAGGTTTCAACTCAGGATACCTTCTGAGATAATTTTTCTAATGCTTTTGTTGTTTATATCCATAGCATCCTATTCTTCCCAGTCATGATTTCTACCTTCTTCACAGTTTGTTTGCAGTGTTTAGTACACAGAGGGTACCTGGTAAGTTTCTGTTGAGAAGTGAGTGAATGGATTAATGAACATGTTGACTATATGAGAAGGACTTCACCCTTTTTCTTATACTCTGTCAACATATTCATTTACAAGATAGGTTGTGTTATGTGCTCACAAGGAACTTTTTTCTGGTTCCCTGCCTGAAGACAGCATAGACACAAGGTGTTTCAACTCCCCTACTATTTGGGTAAATAAGCATGAGAGTTCCCAGACATGGAGAGAGATGAGTCAGAAAGAGAAGTCATTCAGAAAGTAAGCCAGTCAGAGCAACAGTGCTGCCCTTTGGCTGAACTTTCTCTCTTTTTCTAGATATCTTGAGATTTTAAGCTTGGTGGCACTTTTGAGTCTGTTGCTACAGATTGTCAAACCAGAGTATAGGGACTCATAAAACTTAATCTCATACTTTCCCTTGCTTAGGGATACTTTTAAGATGTTCAGTAGGCATCTTTTCACCTTGTCAGTCTTCTCTTTTCACCCTGCCACTTAACTCTTTAATGTCTTCTAATGTGGAAATCCAGGCAGAACTCTAGTTTTTGGTAGTTTTGGAGGAATGATGTAAATGGAGTTTTCCTGAGGTGGTGGGAAGTGGGTGGTATTGGGATATCCTGGGAGGAAGAGTTATTTCCATCATACTCCTCATTGTTACCTGTCTTCAACTTCCTAATACATGACAGTCATTACTATTTCAAAGGTATGTGTGTTAATCCTCAGACAGTATGTATCTAGAAAAGCTGAGACAGCACTGTTACGTTTTAGCCCAGATACCAATAGGCCTTTTTAGAAAGGACCAGATAATAAGTATTTTAGATTGTGTGGGCCATATGTCCTTTGCTGCAGCTATTCAGCTCTGTCTTTATTGAGGTGGAACATCAACAGAAAACATGCAAATGAGCAAGGAAACATTCATTTATTCATTTATTGAGACAGTGCTTAGTGTGTGGCCCTGGCTGGACTGGCACTTGCTATATAGAGCAGGATGACGTCTAGTTCTTGATGATTCTTACTCTACCTTCTCAGTGCTGATGCTACAGGTGAGGGTCCCAGTGTCCTGCTAGTTAATTATATTATTATTATATCTGTGTGTGTATGTTGTATGAATGTATTCATGTTCATGTATGTGCAATTTACATGTATGTATGTGGAGGCTGGAGATAGGTGCTGGGTGTCTTCCTCAGTTGCTCCCTTATTTGACTATTTATTATTAATGTGTTTTTTCGTACATGAATGAATAATTATGTGTGCCATGACACACCTGTGGAAGTTAAAGGAGTCCTGTCCCTCCACGTTGTATGTGGGTTCTAGGAATTGGACTCAGTAAGGCTTGTGCAACAAGCCTATTTGCTGAGTAGTTCCATCAGCCCTCCACTGTGTTTTTGAAATAGGGTCTCTTGCTGACTCATCTTAGATTTGCTGGCCAACTTGCCCAAGAAATCCCGTCTGACTCCACAACACTGGAATTATAGGTACACATTTCTATGCTTGGTTTTATTTGTTTGTTTGATTTTGGTTTTTCAAGATAGGGTTTCTCTCTGTAACAATCCTGGCTGTCCTGGAACTAGACTGGCCTCAAACTCACAGAAATCTGCTTGCCTCTGCCTCCTGAGTGTTCGATTAAAGGCATGTACCACAGCTTCTGGGCCTAAGATAGATTTTATTTATTTGCTTGTTTTTTTTTTTTTTTTTTCTGTCTGTCTATGTATTTATTTATTTGAGACACACTCTTGCTCTGTAGTTCAGGCAGGCTGTAAACTCACTTTGTAGCCCAGTCAGACTTTGGACTTGTTCTCCTTCTGCCTCAGCCCCCTAAGTGCTGGAATTACAGGATTATAGCATTTATATACAGGTCTGAAGCTAAGTTCATATACTTTTCAGCTAATGGCATATTCTTTAGATATTTTTCTGTCTTTTCTGATGTTTCTCTCTCTCTCTCTCTCTCTCTCTCTCTCTCTCTCTCTCTCTCTCTCTCTCTGTGTGTGTGTGTGTGTGTGTGTATACATTGGTGTTCTACCTGCATGTATGTCTTTGTGAGGGTGTCAGATCCCCTAGAACTGGAATTACAGACAGTTGTGATCTGCCATGTGGATGCTGGGAATTGAACCTGGGTCCTTTGAGAGAGCAGCCAAGCAGCCAGTTCTCTTATTTGCTGAGCCATCTCTCCAGTCCCCTTTAGATATTTTTCAGACATTAAGATAATGTGTCAAGGCCAGCCTTACTACATCATGAGACCCCTACCCTCCCCCAGATGTGAAAACTGTCTTTGAGAATTACTTGAAGACCTTCAAAAATGGTGATTAAGAGCCAAATGTGGTAGCAAATACTTTTAATCCCAGCACTTGGGAAGCAGAGAGGCATACATCCCCCTACCCCTCCCTCTTTTATAAAAGTGCTCAAGTGGCTAGGTGGTGGTGGTGGCCCATGACTTTAATGACAGCACTCGGGAGGCAGAGGCAGGCAGATCTCTGTGAATTTGAGACCTACCTGGTCTACAAAGCAAGTTCCAGGATAGCCAGGACTATTACACACAGGGGGAAAAAAAGTTGCTCAGGTGAAGCTGGATAGATGGTTGGCTCAGTGGGTAAAAGCACCTCTTGTGCAAGCTTGAAGATCTGATTTCAAATCCCAAGAATCCATATAGAAGCTGGGCATGATATCAAAGCACATGTAATAGTAGCACTCCTACCAGGTGAGAGGAGGATGGGCTAGCTATCCTGGTGTATGCATCCAAAAATGACTGTCTTGAACATGATAGACAGTGAGTGCCAACACCCAAGAATGTCCTTCGATCTCTGCACGTGCTGTGTGCACACTCATAGGAATGTGTATACAAGCACACATATTTCATATAGACACAAACTTTTTGCCATCTCCAGAGATATGAAAGAAATGAAATTAAAAAAATAAATTATTAGGGTGATATACATACACTTGAGGTTTTGAAGTCATTCTTTCTTTTCTTTTTATTTGGCTTTTCATGACAGGGTTTCTCTGTGTAGCTTTGGAGTCTGTTCTGCAACTTGCTCTGTAGACCAAGCTGGCTTGAACTCTCAGAGTTCCAGCTGCCTCTGCCTCCTGAGTGCTAGGATTAAAGGCATGTACCACTACTACTGCATGGACAAGTCCACATATGCACAAATATACAAAATTTGAAATAATTTTTAGAAAGAGTGCACAGAAACATCTCAAAAAGGAAATCTGCACAAATATAAAGAAAAAGAGAGCTTTGGAGTGGTGCATAATGTGTATAATTCCAGTACTCAAAAGGTTGATGGCAGAAGGACCAGGAGTTCAAGGTCATTCTTGGCTACATAGCAAGTTTCAGATCATCCTGGACTACATGAGATTATGTCTCAAAAAAGAAAGAAGGGTGGTTAATTAAAGCTAATTAAGTTGTCATTCTTCCTAGAGCAGATCAGCAGTAATGGTGGTGTGTAATCATCATCCCTGACCATCCTTAACATTGGTGCGGCTCTTTGCTTCAAAGGAGGAATATGTGGATTGATTAAAAACATCAATCAATCTACCTACCTATTTACTGTGTGTGTGTGTGAGGGGGTGTCAGAGGACAACTTGTAGGAGTTGTTTCTTTCCCTACATCACATGGGTCTTAGGGATTAAACACGAGTTCCATTCTGAACTTTTTACTTATTTATTTATTTAGCGTTCTGAGACAGGGTTTCTCTGTATAACATCTCTGGCTGTCCTGGAACTCACTCTGTAGACCAGACTGGCCTCACCTGTCTCTGCCTCCTGAGTGCTGGCATTAAAGGCGTGCACCACTAGCCTGGCTCTGTACTGAAATTTTTAAGGTGTGTTTTTTATTATTTTTAAATGTGTGTGCATGTGTGCCCATGGAGGTCAGAAGTGTTGGGATGACTCCTGGTGTGGGTTCTGGGAATCAAACTGGTCCCAGAAGAGCAGTGTGTACTCTTAACCACTGATCTGTCTTTGTTTTTCATCCTACAGATATATAAGTCAAGCAGGTTGGCTCACTTGAGCTTCTTTTGTTATCTGTATCCTAGAAAGAATACTGAAAATAGGGGGGTTGTGGTAGGGCAAGCCCTTAATCCCAGCACTTGGAAGGCAAGAGTAGGCATATCTCTGTGTTCCATCAAGGCCACCCAGGGAGAACTATATAGTGAGACCCTGTCTTAAAGAAAAAAGAAAAACAAAGAATCCTGATCATACTGCTAAATAAATAGCATATATTTTTTACTAATGATTGTTGTGCTACTGAGAAATTACTGTGTGCCAGGACTCGACTCTTTTTATCACTTAGATCTCACCTCCCCTAAGACATTCCCTGTCTAAGCAAGCAAAGGAATCCCAGTGCCTCCTGGCAACTTCAGACTTGGTAACCCTTGTTTAGGTTTTTAAAATATATGACTGGAAGTTGGTTTGTTACCTGTTTATCCTCTTGGCTTGTAAGCCTCTTCTTTTGCCAACCTAGAAGCACGGGGCTGAGGGAGACAAATAGACAGTGTTGCAGGTGCCCTCACATTTTCTGCTTCCTGTGAGCTCAACCTTTACAGAGGCGGATGAATTGCCTTTGATTGACTGGTCTGAAAGCCCCCGGCTTTTTACCTATGGGTACTCTTGAAAGTTGATTTCTACCAGTGTTGTCTCATATCTAAGGATCGAACCACCTTTCCTGTCATAGAAAAGTTGAGTGACTTTGAAAATATTTGATACGTATGAGAATAGATTCAAAACAAGAAAGTGATAATGTATGCTCCTCCAAAAGACATTTAAAAGTACACCTCTGAATTCCCTTTAATTCTGAATATTCTTATTGCCCTCAACATTTTTTTTTCAGAAATTTGATTTTCTACACAATTCTGTGCAATTGGAATGGGTACATTTTAGATTTTCCCTTGTATTGCATTATATTGCTGCCACCAAGCAGGTATTAGGTGCAGTTTCAAGGAATATTCTCTATCGTTTTTTTTCTTAATTTTTTTATTATACATTTTTATTTAAATTAAAAACCAATCTTATTTTATATACCAATCCCAGTTCCCTCTCTCTCCCATCTTCCCATGCCTCCCACCAACCCCCCCTCCACTCCCCAGGGAGGGTGAGACCTTCCATGGGGGGAATCATCAAAGTTTGTCACATCATTTGGGGCAGGGCCTAGGCCCTCCCCTATGTATCTAGTCTGAGAGAATATCCCCCTAGAGGGAATGGGCTCCCAAAGTCCATTCGTGCATTAGGGATAAATACTGGTTCCACTGCCAGAGGGGCCCCATAGACTGTCCAGGCCTCCCGACTGACATCCACATTCAGGGGGCCTGGTTTAGTTGGTGTCATCCTTGTGGATCCCTGGATATTCCCTAGTGCCAGATTTCTCTTTAAACCTATAATGGCTCCCTCTATTAAGGTATCTCTTTTCTTGCTCTCCTTCTATTCTTCCCTCGATTCAATCTTCCTGATCCCTCATGTTCTCCTCCTCCCCACGTCTTCCCTGCCCCCATGCTCCCAGTTTGCTCAGGAGATCTTGTCCCTTTCCCTTTCTCTGGGGGACCATGTATGTCTCTCTTAGGGTCCTCCTTATTTCCTAGCTTATCTGGGGTTGTGTGATAGGCTGGTAATCCTTCGCTCTATGTCTAATATCCATTTATGAGTGAGTACATACCATGTTTGTCTTTTTGTGTCTGGGTTATCTTACTCAGGATGGTTTCTTATAGTTCCATCCATTTGCCTGCGAATTTCAAGATTTCATTTTTTTCTGCTGTATTTTTGTTTTTGTTTTTGTTTTGGTTTTGGTTTTTTCAAGACAGGGTTTCTCTGTGGCTTTGGAGGCTATCCTGGAACTAGCTGTTGTAGATCAGGCTGGTCTTGAACTCACAGAGATCCTCCTGCCATTGCCTCCCCAGTGCTGGGATTAAAGGCATGCTCCGATGTATTCTCTATGTTTGCTTAAAACATTTACTTTTTGGGGGAGGGGAGGACTGGTGGGAGAAGGGAACTGGGTTTGTTATAGTAAAACAATCCTGTTTCTAATTCAAATAAAAAAAGTTTGAGAAAAAAATTTACTTCTCAAGATAAAGAAAAAATCCTTCCTTCCTTCCTTGATAAGGTTTCATACTATAGCCCAGGCTGGCTTTGAACTCATCAGCGAAGGCTGGCATCAAATCCATGACAACCCTCCTTTCTTAACCTGGAAGTGCTGGGATTACAGGTGGGGACTACCATACTCAGCCCTGGGTTTTTGTTTGGTTGTTTTGACAGAGAGTCTTTTGCAACCCAAACTAGCTTTAAACTTACTATGTAGCTGAAGATAACTTTTTGATGATGGTGCAAAGCTGGTAAGTACTCTGTAGTTCCAGGATTAACATTTTATGCCAAAGAGACAGTTCTGTGATTTTTGTTTTGTTTTTGAGACATGCTCTCATTGTGTAATCTTCGCTATCCTAGAATTTATTATATAGATACAAGCTGGCCTTAAACTTGCACTGATCCACTTGCCTCTGCCTCCCAAGTGCTGGAATTAAAGGTGACTCCACCACCGCCTGGCAAAGAATTCTTTTATTTGTATTTTATAATCTTTTCATTGATGACCTAGGTAATATCACTAGTATAAACTCCATTTTAAGTGTGTTTATGGAGGGGTGACAGTACAGCTGTACAGTATAACAAAGTACAGCTAAAGAACAATTTTTTTTTTTTTTTAAATTCAGAATCTCAGTTAATGGCAGACAGACTTCATTCTGGAGACGTAACCCACACACCTACTGTCATTAGTGTCTGTTTGGGGGTAAGCCTAGGAGTCCACACTGTCTCTAGGGACTATACCCAAGAAGCAGTTTTAGTTTCTGGTGAATAGTAGGCAGATGTATGAGAATGACCTAGGGGCAGATAGCCTTACATTTCTTTCTAATTAGTTGTATATTAAAATAAGTTGCAGAAAGCCTGGCATGGTAATGCACTCCTTTAATCCCAGTATTTAGGAAGCAATTAATCCTAGCACTTGGGAGGCAGAGACAGAGGCAGGTAGATCCCTATGAATTCAAGGCCAGTCTGATTTACAGATTTCCAGGTCAGTCAGGGTTACATAGTGAATCCCAGTCTCAAAAAAGGGGAAAGGGGAAAGAGGCTCAAAGATAGCTCAGTGGTCTATAGTGAGTTCTAGAGTGCTTGGCCCTCTTCTAGAGAGCTTGAGTTCCCAGAACCCATGTCAAGTAGCTCACAAATGTCTGTAACTAGCTGACCTCTCAGAGCACCTGCACGTACTTGCACAGACATATACACATAAGCAGAAAATAAAAACAAGTTGCAGAAGTGGAAGTCAGGCTGTTGTAATGTGTAATGGAGAGAAAAGCTTATGCCCAAGTTTTTCTGAAACCATAACTTGGTTTCAGTTATGAGTTCCTCAGGGTCACCCATAATCTTACTCTTGCAGAGAGAATTAAAAGTTCAAGACTAGTCTGAACTAATGAGAACCTTTCTCAAAAGACTGTAAGTCAGTAATAGACCACTTGCCTCCCCTATGCAAGGCCCTGGGTTTGATCTCTCTGTGTTTTTTGTTTGTTTTTTGAGTTCTCCAAAGATCCTGCTTCAGTGCTAACTGACTTTATATTGTCATCTGTGAATGTTTAAGGCTCATTTTGATCAGTGTGTAGCATTGCTGTCTCTGGGCAGCATGATTTACCTCTGTGATACGCCTACAGTTTTACTTCCTTTCCTGAACTAAAGTGGTTTTAGTGATAACAAAGTGGAACAAGAGTTAGGGTAACAGATGCTTTAGACTGAAAATAAAACATTAGTTCTCAAGGTCAGAGAGAGAGTGTATATATACTTTCAAATTAAAGTTCTCTTAAAAAAAAAAAAAACAACTGTGCAGTGGTACACACCTTTAATTCCAGCACCCGGGAGGCAGAGGCAGGTGGATCTCTGTGAGTTTGAGGCCAGTCTGGCCTACAGAGCGAGTGCCAGGACAGCCAGAGCTACACAGAGAAACCCTGTCTTGAAAAACCAAAAAAAAAGTGCACAGTGGTGTACAACTTTAATCCCAGGGCTGGGGCTCCTGGCGGAGGCAGAGGCAGGTAGATTTTTGTGTGTTCCAGGACAGCTATATAGTGAGACTCTGTCTCAAAAACAAACAAACAAAATCAACAAAAGAACAAAAGGTTCTCTAAAATTACCTTTATTTCCTTTAGTTGAAAAATAATACCAGTGAGACTTTATTTTTCTTTATTAGATGCAGTTAAAATATAATAGTAGTGTTGGGCAGTGGTGATTCACGCCTTTAATCCCAGCATTTGGGAGGCAGAGGCAGGTAGATCTGTGACTTTGAGGTTAACCTGATCTACAGAGGAAGTTCCAGGACCGCCAAGGTTACACAGAGAAACCGTGTGGAGGGCAGGTGGGCAACAACTCTCTCTCTCATATGTATATATCCATATGGGTTTGATATATATATGTAACAAATACAGATTCAAATGATTTGTCTATCTTAAGAAAGTCCCTTTATGGGCTGGAGAGATGGTTCAGAGGTTAAGAGCACTAGTTGCTCTGAGTTCAATTCCCAGCAACCACATGGTGGCTGACAACCATCTATAATGAGATCTGGTGCTCGATTCTGGCCTGTAGGCAAACATGCAGACAGAACACGGTTACATAACAAATAAAATAAATCTTAAAGAAAAAAAAAAAGTCCCCTTAGAAAGTATGGGTAATGCCAGGATGTTCCAAAATCTCTTGGGTGTTTCACTTTATTCTGGTAACTTTCTGGTTCAGTGTTTCCTATCCATTCAGGGAAAAAAATTAAAAGCAAATGTATTGCTTTTCAGTTGTTCTCATTCACTCCCCATTGAGTCAGTTCACAAGTCCAGCCCCCCCTCCCAGTCACCCCCCCCCCATTAAGAGAAGGAAGATAGTACTTAGAGTCTAAAGACCTGGATTCAAATTCTAACTCTTCTCTTTAAAGCAGCTTACATGTTGGGCTTCCCTTAGGACTTAAAGGATGACATTAGGCTTGGATTAGTGAACTACTAATAATTCTCTTTCTACTAAAATATCCTTTACATATAAATGTAAGAAAGTTATAAGCCAGGCGTTGGTGGCGCACACCTTTAATCCCAGCACTCGGGAGGCAGTGGCAGGTGGATCTCTGTGAGTTTGAGGCCAGCCTAGTCTCCAGAGCAAGTGCCAGGATAGGCTCCAAAGCTACACAGAGAAACCCTGTCTCCAGAAAATAAAAATAAAAACAAAACAAAACAAAACAAAAAGTTATAGAGGATTGTGTAATTGATAGCTGTGAGAAGAGAAATAACTAAGCTTAAGCTAAAATAGGAATAGAGAATGAATGTTTTTATCCCTCTATTTGAAATGATTTCATACCTATAGAAAAGTTCTAAAGAAATAGGATAGGTGTGGTACTTGCCTAGAATTCCAGCATTGAGGAGTTGGAGGCAGGAAAATTGCAAATTCAAAGCCAGTCTGGGCCATATAGTAAGACTAGGTCTGAAGGGATGGGGATCAATGCCTAAGATACCACACAGCAGGTAAGTAAATGATCTAGAAAGAATTAAATACAAGTCTGTTTGATGGGAAGGCAGTCCTTGTTTGCACCATCCTTCTCTCCTACAAGATCTTGAGAGCTGTACTCTATTCAAGGTTTTGCTGCTAATTTTGGTAAAAATGGTTGCTAAACCTTTCCCACTGTCCCTGACCTTGACACAGTGTGCTGTAAAGTAGCTTGAGTTTTTAAACTGTACACATCATCATTTCACTCTTTAATAGCTGTTCAGTGTAATTCACTTAAGGCAAAAATAAAAATGGAAGTTTATTCACCAAGTTAGATGTTGAAATCGTTGCTACATCTCATTTCTGTATGAAAGAGATAGAACTGCCATAATTTTAGTAGTGTTCTGATCTGCAGGGCGATGACCCAGAAGTTCTTATTTGGGTGGGTGGGGGGCAGTAAACTATCCGGGGCTATTGAATTTATTTCTTATTTTAGTAGTCACCCTCTGCTTTTTTTTTTTTTACATTTATTTATCTAATTACTGGGCTTGATTGCTCATCTGGTGTTGAGAGACTAAGTTGTGGGAGTTGTTTCTCTTCTTCTACCGTGTGGGTGCTGGGGATTGAACTCAGGTTTCCAGGCTTAATGGCAGTCAACTTTATTTGCTAGTCATTTTTGCTGGCCCACTAATTTCCCACTTGCAATCAGAATTCCTTAATTTTTTGTTGCTGTTGTTTTTTCAAGACAGGGTTTCTCTGTAGCTTTGGAGCCTGTCCTGGAACTCCTCTCTGTAGACCAACCTGGCCTCCAACTCACAGAGATCCACCTGTCTCTGCCTCCCAAGTGCTGGGATAAAAGGCATGCACCACCACCACCCAACTGTGTGTGTGTGTGTGTGTGTGTGTGTGTGTGTGTGTGTGTGTGTGTGTGTGTGTTGAGGCAGGGTCTCACCATGTAGCCCTGACTGTCCTAGAACTCACTCTGTAGACCAGAATGACCTTGAACTCACAGAGATCTGTCTGACTCTGCCTCCCAATTGCTGGGATTAGAGTCTCATGCCACCTCTCTTAATGGAAGTCAACAGTGTCAACTCTCCCTCCTGGCAGACTATAGAATATTATTTTTAGGAGATCAGGGAAGATAGTGGGATTGATTCTTTAAATTGTTTTTACTTTCTTTGGAGTCAATTCAATCCCTCTCCCCTTATTTTGTGAAAGGAATTATCTTAGTTTTGACTGAGATAGATTTTCTAGAATTCTTGAATAAGAATTACAAACTGATGGCTCATAGGCTACATGTGGCTGACAAGCAAGTTGGGAGTTACCTAATGTTCACATAATTTTTATTTGTAGTTAATACTTAAAAACCAGAACATTTTATATAAAAACCCATATTCCACTTCCCCACTTGGTTCTACTTAGAGCGTTTGTGGGGACTGGAGAGAGAGATTCCTGCTGTCACCACCAGCCTACTTTATGCCTGGTCTCTGTAGATGCTCTAGTCTTCAGCTCCTGATCCAGAAAGGAACTCCAGTTTCAAAAGCTAGTAGTTGTTGAGCCACTTTAGTCGAGAATACCTTAACCTTAGTTGTCAAAGAGACCTGCTTTCCTACATAGATAAAAAAAAAAAGCTCATAAATAGGATCAAGAATTTCTCTAAAATCACTTACTCTATTCTTGTTAGAATTTCATTCCCATTATTAAGGAGCCAGTAGTGGTTTCTGGATCCCACAGAAAGGAGGAGGCATCGTCCTCTGTAACTTGCTCAGTTCAGATTCCCTGCTTCCATTTCTGTACTGGGGTGCCTCTGCCAGCAGAGGGTGCTGTCCACTCACTGAGCCTTCTGTTACCTTGGCTCTGCTGAACTGCAGCTGTTGGGCATGTGCCCTGGGCCTGTGTGAGAGTTTGGGCATGTCCATTTGGTTCCCATCCCCAGTGCCCACCCCTTTAGACCCTGGCCAGGTTATTGTGTCACTGGGGACTGTATTCAGTAACAGGAAACTGGGGAAAGTTTAATTGTTTTCTCCTCTCCCTTTTTCCCATGCAGCTGAACAAAAGGTTCATCCTCAGTTTTCTCCATGCCCATGGGAAGCTGTTTACCCGGATTGGGTAAGTGTGCAGGATGTTTATTTTATTTCCCTACATTACAAGTCGTTTTGGAATTTAATATTGTTAGCAACTAGCTTGTGTTTGTAACTGAGGGCACAGGGTGTGAATTCTCAGAAGCCTCCACCTTCTCTTCACTCTCTTTCCTGCTGTGCTCATGAAGTTTGAGAGATATCACTCTCTATCGTCTCTTTATCCCCTTCCTTTGCTAAAACTTTAAGGACAGTGCTTTCCCAGCCCCACTTCTTGTCCCCTTGGCTTTCTGTCACTACTGTCTTCTGGTTAGCCCTTAGTGAGCCTGAGAGAGCCATGCTACATCCCTGGGTACAGCTGCCAGGGGTCCTCCTTGAGAAAAATTTTATTTCCTTATTTCTCCTCAAAAACAACCCATCCCCCTTCCTCTGTGCTTCATCCCCTGTGCCACATTGCTGATCTTAGTAAATCCTAAATCCTCCATGGATTTACCTGTCCATGGGAAGTCCTGGGGAAGGCAGTTTGTGTAGAAAGTTAGTATTTCACCCTTAAGTTCCTGGGAAGAGTTTTGAGTGTTCCTCTGGTGCGTCAGAAGAATCTTTCCTGACAAAGTAAAATTCATCATCCAAAAGCTTGACAGTGCCTTCTTTTGGTTTCTCAAGACGGTTTGTCTGTGTAGCACTGGCTGTCCTGGAACTTGTTCTGTAGACCAGGCTGACTTCGAACTCTCAGAGATCCACCTGCCTCTGCCTCCTGAGTGCTAGGTTTAAAGGCCTGTACCATCATACCCAGCTGACAGTGCCTTTTTTCAAAGGAGATTTGTGCTGAGTGTCTCTGTTTTTTGACCTTCCTGGGTAAAGGACATTGACGAGAAGAACTAGCAGCCCTTCCAGACAGGTCTGCTGCTTGACTTTTTTTTTCTTTTTTTTCCATTTTTCAAGACAGGGTTTCTCTTTGTAGTTTTAGAGCCTATCCTGGCACTTGCACTCACAGAGATCCTCCTGCCTCTGCCTCCCGAGTGCTGGGATTAAAGGTGTGCGCCACCAAAGCCCAGCTGCTGCTTGATTTTTGTTTGATTGGTTTTGCTTTTTTTGAGACAGGGTCTTCCTGTGTAGTCTAGGCTGGCTTAGAATTTGGTGGCCTTCCTGCCTCTCAGCTTCTTAAGTGCTGGAATTCCCAAGTATACCAGCATACCTGGATTCCTGTTGGGTTTTAATATTTTCTAAATTAGAAGTTTTATTATGAGCTTCCCTTTGATGTGATTGGCTTCATATTGTAAATTTGTATTTACATATTGTAAATATTGTAAATATCCTGTTATGGCATTTTACTTTTACTTTTTGCCATGAATTTGTAAGTTTATCTGTAGTGTTGTAGGTTATCTTCAGGAAAATAGGAGTCATGTTAGTTTCCATATACTTTTCTTTTACTCTTTTGAGATGCTGAAAGGTTTTGTCCTGTTTGAAAAACCATCTTCTTATGAATTGTGAGTAGCAGTGTGTTTCATGTGTACTCATCTGGCATCATCTTGAGAAAGAGTGACAGTTTTGGTCATTTCAAGGATATTTTAGATTTTGAAATGACTTGAGAAAATTGGAAAAATTCTAAGAGATAAAGAATTTCTACTACTAGAAAGAAATGTGGAGTAATTTACTTGGTAAAAATAAACTACATGTGTTAGTTACTTTTAACTTCTTCATGGTACTACCAGCATATGCTCCAGTGCCAGAAACTTTACCTAGCTCAGCGGTATCTTGACTTCTGCAATTTATTCTCTGACTTCCATACAATCATTGGAGCATATGTGCACCAACACACACATACACACAATTTTTTTTTTTAAAAGGAGAAGCTAGTTGGTGATGGTATACACCTTTAATCCCAGCACTTGGGAGACAGAGTTCAAGATCAGCCTGGTCTACAGAGCAATTTCCAGGACAGCCAAGGCTACACAGAGTAACGCTGCCTCAATCCCCTCTCCCCCCCAATAGTTGATCCAGTTTTGTCTTACAAAAGGTGAAACATGGAGACTGGCAGTGGTGGCGCATGCCTTTAATCCCAGCACTTGGGAGGCAGAGGCAGGCGGATCTCTGTGAGTTCGAGGCCAGCCTGGTCTATAAGAGCTAGTTCTAGGACAGGCTCCAAAGCTACACAGAGGTAAACTCTGTCTTGAAAAAACAAAATAAGCCGGGCGTTGATGGCGCAAGCCTTTAATCCTAGCACTTGGGAGGCAGAGGAGGTAGATCTCTGTGAGTTCGAGGCCAGCCTGGTCTCCAGAGCGAGTGCCAGGATAGGCTCCAAAGCTACACAGAGAAACCCTGTCTCGAAAAAACCCAAAAAAAAAAAAAAAAAAAAAAAGTGAAACATTTTCTTCATTTTTAATGCATTGGTATTCCACTGCATGAGTATTCCACTCATACTGTTTTTGAGATAAGAGGAAATTGAGCCCAGTACTAATTCAGCAAGACAGAAACAGCAGTAACATTCCTATTGTTAAAAGGGAGGATGGGGGGAGAATAGAGGCTGGAGAGATGGCTTATTGAGTGCTGAGTGTTTTGCAAAGAACCTGGGTTCATTCCAGTTCACATATAACTTCAACTTCAGGAGATTGGATGACTTCTTCTGACCTCCGTGTACACCTACCCCCCCCCACACACACACAAATTTTAAAAATGTTTTAAAAAGTGAAAAACAAAAGTAGAACTCTTTAAGCCTAGAAAAACATCGAGTGCAAGCTACATATAATATCATGGACTGATGCCTAATTAACAAGAAGATGTGAATTGTGGGAGGCGCTGAAAATGAATTAAGACTCGGGAGATTGTAATGCAGACTAGCTGAAGGCAGACGCTGCACCTCCCTTTCCAGAAAAGCACTGACACTATTCCTTTGGATTAGGTCTCTCTATGCCTGGGGTTAATGTTGTATCAGTATATACGAATGCCTACTGTGTGCAAAGCAAGTCTTCTTACTGTTGACATCAGTTGACAGGAGGTTTTAATGAGATTAAATGCCAATAATTAAAAAAAAAAAAAGGCTAGTTAGAAGGCCTCTAGAGTTAACAAGTCAGAAGATTTTGTGCACCTCAGTCTCCTAGCAGTGGCTTAAATACATTATTGCTGAAGGTCATTCTAGTCCCTTTGTTCTATAGTAGTATAATGTTTTCTCTCATCTCAACCCTGTGGCATGGTTTAATTTCTCTCATCTCAACCCTGTGGCATGGTTTAATTTCTCTCATCTCAACCCTGTGGCATGGTTTAATTAAAAAAAATTTTTTTTGCTCCTGTTTTGTTCTAAGTATTTGAATAATTAAGAAGTTGAGAATCAAGTTAGGAAGCCTGTTTCTTTTCTGTAGAGAATGTTGTCTAGCCCAGCTAGTCCTCAGTGTCTGAGGTGGTTGGGCCTGTGCTGTTAGTCACTGTCTGAGGCATTCTTGAGTCTGGGTCTCAGTGTTGCCTGAAAGATTGGTCTTTTGAAACTGCCATCCAAATGAAACAAGGTGTCTCTAGAGATCATAAGTTAGTCACGTGAGTCAGTGAAGTGCATGCTGTGAAAATTATCTATATTCTTAGGTTTGAAAGAATAGGAACGGAGTCCTCTTGGACTCTGGAAGAGGAATCAGTCAGGGTTGCCTGGAGGCTTCTGATAGATAAAGATGCTTTTCCAGTGAGAAGCAGATCAGAGCTGCACTTGGCCTCAACTGAGGGTCAGAAGCTGGCAGAGTAGACTCTTAAATTGTGACAACTGGAAAATTTTGGTTCCTATTATTTCCTTGGTTAAGTTACCACTTTAGTTTGTGCTTGCTTGCCTGGTCATTTTATTTGCACCAACGTCTTAGAATTAAAAACCCCATATATTTATTTTAGATTTTGAGTTCTTTAAAAATAAAGGATTAGTCGGGGATTGGTGGCACACGCCTTTACTCCCAGCACTTAGAAGGTGGAGGCAGGCGGATCTCTGTGAGTTCAAGGCCAACCTGGTCTACTGAGCCAGATCCAGGATAAGCTCCAAAGCAACACAGAGAAACCCTGTCTCAAACTAAATTAATTAATTAATTAATTAAATAATTAAAGTATTTTGAATTTATTTGTAAAATTACTAAATGTCTTTAAATACCAAACTCAGAACTATTCGTGATAGAGGAACTTTTTTTTTTGTATTAATAGATGTTGATTGTAAAATATCTGGAAAACTTAGCAAAAAGAAAAAAATAAAATGTCATTCATACTTGCATTTTGTTTGTTTTCCTGACACTGTGTAGCTCTGGCTGTCCTGGAACTTGCCTGGCCTGAAATTCACAGAGATCTACTTGCCTCTGCCTCTTGAGTGCTGGGATTAAAGGCACGAGTCACTACCCCTAAGTTCCTCATATTCTTAATGGCCAGCAGTAACAGAATAACGTTAAAGTTCAGTGTATATTTTAGGGTCATTTGTGTGTGTGTGTGTGTATGTGCGCGCGCGCTCGCGCAAAAGTAATCATATTAAACTGCTTTAGAATTACTGGATATGTGTTGAAGTTTCCCTCACATGATTACAAAATCAATAGCAGCTTTACAAGAAATGCTGCTGAAGATGCTTCTTGTTGGTTTTGTTTTGTTCTTTTATTTGTTTGTTTCACACTGTAGCCCAGCTGTTCTTGAACTCCATAGCTAGCCCAGGCAGGCCTTGAACTCAGAGAGGCCTCCAGTCCCAGCCTATCAAGTGCCCTGGTGCCCCCAGGTGTCTGGGTGCGTTAGGTGCTTCTGACAGTTTCTCTGTTCCTCCTCCTCCCCCTTTATTGTTGTTGCCCACGTTCTTTTCTTCTTGTCTTAAATTTTATAATTATTTCATAAGTAACACCCAGAAACTCTTACAAAACCCAAAACTATAACTAAGGTTAAAATTTTTCTCAACTCCGCCTCACCTCATGCCCACCTCCATACTGTGCTCTCCAAAGAGAGAACACTGGACGTTGGGTTAGATGTCCTTTAAGGCCTTTTTGCATGCTTACATATGTATTTGTAAAAACAAAATTTTGTGGGTTATCCCCATTTTTCTTGGTTTTGTGTCTAGACGGGGTCTCACTATGTAATAGCTCAGACTAGCCTCAAACTCAGCTATCCTCCTGCCTTAGCCTTCTCAGAGCTAGCATTATAGATATGTGCTACCACGTACAGCTTTGGGTTGTGCATTTGTGTGTACATGCACACACACATTCACTTAAAATATATAAATTATATACTGTCAGTTTAGTATGTTTTGTAATATGTAGATAAGGAGTAAAGATGTTTCTTAAAAAGACATGAAACTACTTATAGTTTGAAACCAAAATCAAAAAGAATTTTGGCTAAAAATCTGGGAAATAGAAGTCTCATTACTGAATACTGGAAAGGTGACCTTTTGGTTGTTTGTTTGTTTGTTTGTTTGAGACAGGATTTCTCTATTATGGTCCTTGCTGTTATAGAACTCACTATGTAGACCAGGAACTCAGAGAGATCTTCCTGCCTCTGGATAGGTGACTTTTTTTTTTTAAGATTTTATTTATTTATTATGTATATAACATTCTGCTTCCATGTATATCTGCACACCAGAAGAGGGAACCAGATCTCATAACGGATGGTTGTGAGCCACCATGTGGTTGCTGGGAATTGAACTCAGGACCTCTGGAGGAGCAGTCAGTGCTCTTAACTTCTGAGCCATCTCTCCAGCCCCCTTGGATAGGTGACTTTTAATTGTTACCTTTTTTCCTCATTTTTTGCTTAACAACACTGGATTTTTGTCTGAGTAACCCTACCACCTCCAACAAGTTTTTGGTTCCTCCCCTCCCCCTCTGTTTTTAAGATAGGGTTTCTCTGTGTGGCCTGGCTGTCCTGGAATTTGCTCTGTAGACTAGGCTGGCCTGAAATTCAAAGATCTGCCTGTCCCTGTCTCCCGAGTACTGGAATTAAAGTTGTGCACCACCACGCTTAACCTCAGTTTCTCTTTATAAGACCGGGTCTCATTGAACAGTCCTGGCTGGACTGTAACTTGCACTGTAGACAAGACAAGCCTCAAACTCAAAGAGATCTGCCTGTCTATGCCTCCTGAGTTCTGAAAGAGCCATATTCTCTTTTTTTGATGTGGGAGACTAATTTACATTCTTACCAGTTGATTCTTTCAATTATGTTGTGCTAATCAAAGGGAGGTTTTTTAATTTTATTTTTGTTTTTAAATTTCTGATAAAGAAAATATGAACATTTGACCTGTATTCATTTCAGACGTTAGTCTGACCCCTGGAGTGTTAATGGATCTGTTTTAGTTCTTACCTCAGGGAAGAGGCTTTCTCAGACACATGTCCCATGTGACACTTGGGTCCTGTCATTCCATGCTGGCTCTCTACTGTCTTTCAACACAGAGACACATGGCCTTGAAACTTGCCCAGCGTGGCTGCTTTTCTTGTAGAGTGAACTCTGCTCTTCTTGTAATGAGAAGTACTAGCCCCCTCCCCACTTCCATCCAGAGAGAGTGCTGCACAGTGTCAGGATTTAAAATGAAACCTTTGTTATAGCCCATGGGGAAAAATGGATCCAATCCAGCCACAAACATCACTCCCTGCCATTCCTAGTCTATCGAGAGTTTTAGCAGCTCTGAAGTTTTTAAAGGGAAAATTTTTTTGCTTTGTTTTGTTTTGCTTTGTTTTGACTTGGGGCAGGCACTTAAGTGGCATGGGGGGTGGTGTGGAAAGCAAATGCATAGCATGGTTTGTGCCAATGAGAATGAGGACAGTTGAGCAGAGGCAAACTGGAATGTAAACTGTGACTGACCTGGAGTTGTGGCATGACTTCTGGGTACCAGAAGGTCAGCAGTATGAGTTGCCATCTAAAGACAAGGTATAAAGATTGCCAAAATTCCATAATGTTCTGGGGATGCTGTTCAATGATAAAGACTAAGGTTGGGGTGAAGCTCACACCACCTTTCTCCAGGATTTGAGAAGGATTGCCTGCCTTAGCTTTCCAGAAGCTATTTATTAATCCAGACTAGAGCTGTTCCCCATTGCACCCCTCAGTGCACCACAAGTAATTTGAAGGCAGGCGTGGGGTGGGGGGGTGGTAAAAGATACTTTGCTGACCACGAATTGTTCAGCATAGCCCTAAGGCCTGTGTGCCTGGTTTCTCTCTCTAGCACCAAGTTTGAGTTTGCTTTTTATTTCAGAGGATTTCAGCTGTGGTTTACTCCTGTTGCCAAAGGAGCTCCAGGCATGCACCACTGTTTAGGATCCAGTGGCCACATTTGGCAAGCATTGGTTTGAATGACCTCTCCTTAGGAGCCCTAGGTCACTGGCTGGATTTCTGCCTCCCTACATTACAGGCCCTTCCTGTATTGGGAGTGGCAGTTGGCCAGGGCATTGTATTTCCACTGGCCTGAAAACATACAGACCCTGATGAGTAGAGGCTTATGAGAGGGAGAATAGCAACACAGAAAAGGCTGGAAACAGACCATTGGGGCCCCTGAGTTTGGGGTTCTTCAAGGGGAAAGTTTGGGACCAATGGGTGGACAGTGACTGTGATAGTACCTAAGAAGGCAAAGGCAAAGCAATGTTAAAGTCCTCTCTCTCTCTCTCTCTCTCTGTCTCTCCCTCCCCCTCCCTCCTCCTCCCTCCCTCTCCCCCCCCCCTCTCTCTTTAAATTTTAGACAAGCTCTTGCTGTAGATTCTAGACTGTCTTTGAACTTGAGATCCTCCTGCCTCAGCCACTGAATTGCTGGTTTTATAGACATGAGCCACCACGTCTTGATTCTAAAGTACTTCTTTCAGTAAGGAATCCTTTACATGTGTGATGAGATTACTTTTAGAGTATAGTTTTCATATCGGAGACTTTTAGGGAATGTGTAGGTGTTAGAGCTTAAAGAAAACGTGATCATTATTTAGAAACCTGTTTCAATGAGAAATTTGTGCAGTTTGAATCCATTTAATATTGTGGGTTAAGAAATAGCATGCCGGGGCTGGAGAGATGGCTCAGCGGTTAAGAGCACTGACTGTTCTTCCAGAGGTCCTGAGTTCAATTCCCAGCAACCACATGGTGGCTCACAACCATCTTGAATGAGATCTGGTGCCCTCTGCTGGCATGCAGGCAGAAGACTGTATACATAATAAATAAATAAAATCTTAAAAAAAAAAAAAAAGAAAAGAAACAGCATGCCTTTAGCCAGGTGTTGGTGGCGCGCGCCTTTAATCCCAGCACTCGGAAGGCAGAGGCAGGCAGATCTCTGTGAGTTCAAGGTCAGCCTGGTCTCCAGAGCAAGTGCCAGGATAGGGTCCAGAGAAACCCTGTTTTGAAAAACCAAAAAAAAAAAAAAAAAAAAAAAAAAGAAAAAGAAAAGAAATAGCATGCCAAAGTGTTATAGCATTTTATCCACTAATTGAATTGTTTTCATCTTTAAACTTTGAACACTTTCTTCTCTCTTTTTTTTTCTTCTATTTATGTTAAATTGTAGGACTGGTATTTTGTAGGAAAAGCAAAGAGACTTCCTTGGTTTAGTTCTGTTTGGGGAAGGGGGAGTTATTTTTCCAAGTGCTTTTAAGGTTATGCTTTAATAATGGTCTCCCTATATCTGTAGGATGGAGACATTCCCTGCAGTGGCTGAAAAGGTCCTTAAGGAGTTCCAAGTGTTGCTGCAACATAGTCCATCTCCTATTGGAAGTACCCGTATGCTGCAGCTTATGACCATCAACATGTTTGCTGTACATAACTCCCAGTTGAAAGGTAAGGAAAATCCAGTTACTCCATCTAGGCAGAGTTGAATTTAGTATCTTTCCTATGCCACCTTACCACTATTGTTTCTTCGGTCTTTAGTCTCTGAATTCTTTAAGACTGTAGAGCCTGGGTAGGAAAAAGGAGAGATTCATGAGCATAAAGTTTAATTTAGAAATCTAGAGATGCTGTTGAACATCTGGCCATGCTAATGGCAGCAGCAAGGCCTCTTAGAGGCTGCAGACCAGTTTTTCTCCCATGGGAGAGGCATTGCTGAAATGTTTCGTTCCGGAGACCGTATGCTTGGCAGGGATTGGGAATTGCTGTTTCTGGACTCATGTGCCCTGTTTGTTCAATATGGAAAAGTCTAGTTCCCTATGGGATATCCCTTATGGGACCCTGCCAAAGAGTAAGAACAGAGAATTGATGAGCTTTGGTGATTCAAATCTGGAAGCATAAAACCCACCAGGCCCAGAATTTGGCTAGTGTACTGGTATGCATTCTGAAGTGGTTTTTTTTTTTTTTTTTTTTTTTTATGGGGTGGGGAGAAGAGGAGGGAAGGGCCAATTGGTAGGGTTTAAAAATGTTCTGATAACTATGTCATATTTGAAGGATGTTTCTAAGATTCCTTCCCCTCCCTCTACCCCACTTAGGTAAGGTTGATGTGGTTTGACTTGATAGAAATATGTAGTATGAGTGACATTATTTTGTGTTTCTTTACAACATGTTGCCAAGGAGTCATTCCAGAGCATCAACAGAGAATGTTTGGTTAGATTCTTATCTGCAATGCCAGGAAGTAGGAATTGCCCCACGGAGACTGTGTCATAAAGCAGATCTAATGTTTCTAGACAGTGCCACTGGCTCTTTGGTTGTACCTTTTCTCAGAGATTTCTCCTCTCACACTGCATTCCATCTATTTCCCTTGTAGGGAACTTCCCTAATGAATGAGTGTGCCACACTTTCCCTAAAGACAGGGATTCTCTTTGGTTTTGAGGAGTTCCTTAGCTAGTTTGCCTAGGTTTTCAGTTACATCTGAATCCTGGAAGACTTTTCCTCATCAAGCTGGCTGATAACAACATCCAGAATTTTCAGCAGTGGGCAAGATACAGAGGTGTAGGAGCCTTTCTCAACTTAGTCAATTACTCCTGAGGAGGCTGCCTAAGTGGGACTGCAAGAAGGCCTGGAGTCTTCAGGGCAGCTGTGGTTTCTAAGAAGAAGGAAATAAAGTTTGTAGTGCTGCCCTGGTGAGCCTGTGCAGTCTTAAAGGGAGGGAAATTTTGTTACCAAGAAGGAAACTCTCAGGGTGTGGTGGCACACATCTTTAATTTTGATCTACTTATCAAGTTCCTGGCCAGCCAGAGCTACATGGTGACTCTGTCTGCTCACTGGTCTCTAGAAGTAGGGCCTCTAGTTGCCCCTGTATCTTCTGCTCTCCTAATCAAACCACTCACTGCTGTGTGAGCTGGAGAGTTGGGGCACATAGTTCAGCAACAAATGACCTGTGGTCTCTGTAAGTGTGAATGTAAAGAGCCTGTTTTCAACAGCATCTGCTGTGTGGAAAGGAATATTTGTACTTTTCATAGACCACCAATGAGTCTTTTTCTTATAGCTGCTGTTAAGTAATGGCTAAGAAAATATAGGTGAGAGGAAGGTGAGGATAGAGGGGGACTGTTCAGTATTTGTAGCCAAGATATTTTTGTCGGTCTTTTCTGTAGTTGTCATAAGATGGGTCCTCTAGCCAGGAATGACAAGTAAGGCCTATGGCCCTACTCCCTGTACTGCTCTTGCCCTGGCTCTCAACTCTACACAGCAAGAGGAGCCTTAGCTGAGGTGGTCACAGGCTCCAAGGGTGGTTCAGGGAAAAACAGCCCAGGCCACAGGATATAACACTCAACTGGGACACAGAGCTCTGTGGACGTGCTGCCAAGTACCCGGTGTGCAGCCGAGGCGGCCATCCAGACCCCACTGTGTGGGCTGCCATTGGGAGAGGGGTGAACAGAGCACTCAGCAGGGCTGGTTGGTGGGAAGATGCACTTTTCCATTTCCCAGCACATGAGTCATCATCTCTGGGCCCCTGTGCTGTGCTTGCACGGACAGTGGCAAGAAGGGGGTGTTGTGGCTGAGTAGCAGCATCTGTGCCGGGGGTGGAGAGAGAGGGGGGTTGGGGAGAGGATAACGATTTAAATCCTTCACTAATCAGCAGCACTTTGAATCACAGTTTTATGAGTAAGGAAGTGATAAATCAAGCTCTGTGTGTTCAGCCCCCAAGTCCTGTCAGCTGGTGCCCTTCTAACGGGTTCTCTCCCGGCCAGTCTGCAGGCTGTCACAGTCACCACCCAGCCACAGATCCCTGGCTGTCTGAAACCAGGAAGCAAGGCCTGACGCAGTCTGGCCTCCCAGGTACTCTGGGTCCTTGGTGATTTGGCAGTCATTGCAAATTACAGAACATCTGGACCATCATTTTTCTTTCCATTCCCTCTTGGATGTGTCCTTCTGGGTGGGTTGTTTGCATATGTCAGTTCCTGGGCTCTGGAGAAGAGCATTCCAGTCTGAAGCAGAGGTGATCTTGTAGCTCACAAGCCAGTTAGATCCTTTCGGTCCGTGCCAGAGTCATCTCCATAGATGTGGGTTCAGAATTATAATTTGGAAAGCAACAGAGATGTTCTTCCTTAAGAAGTATGTCCTTTGCCAATGGCTTCTAGTGCTACAATACCGTCATACTCCCTTTGTGATATTTACCTTCTTTTTACATCAGTAAGCCAGGGGTGGAAATGATTTGGCTGCTAACACTTTATTGTGTTTACTTTTTAAATATGATTTCATTGTAGACATGGAATATTTAAAAGATTTGGGTGTGGTAGCAGACACTAAAGTAGAGGGGCAAAACTATGTGGTGGAGAGAATGGTGTTCTTTCCCTTTCCCTACATTAGGATGTGGGGAGACTAACCATCATGAGCCCCATGTAAAATCCTGCCTCCATGGGATGGATTATAGACAACTTAGAATCTTTTTTTGTTTTGTTTTTGTTTTTTAAGACAGGGTTTCTCTGTGTAACAGCTCTGGTTGTCCTGGAACTACGTCTGGAGACCAGGCTGGCCTAGAACTCACAGAGATCCGCCTGCCTCTGCCTCCCGAGTGCTGGGATTAAAGGCGTGTGCCACCAAGCCCGGCGACAGTTTAGAATCTTAATACTCCGTATAAGATGGTTGGAGACAGATACATTTGAGGTCAGGACAGGGATAGTTAAGGGTTCTGGCACAGACTGGTATTTCTTAGACACAAGGTATTTGTTGAATGCATAAATAAGGAAGGCCATGACTCTAGGAAAGCTGTGTTTTTTACCTGGCTAGTGTGCAAAGTTGGTGGCTAAATAGGTGGTTCCTGGAGTGATGCCACAATGTCTATTGCATTCTGAGCCTAAAAGGAGAAAGGGCCTTCTTCTGTGTTCTCAGTATTAAGACTTTGATAGTGGCCGATAAGAGGCTAGAGGGTGAGCTGTTGCACCAAAATACTCCAAGAACTTTAACTTTTTTTAAATTGTAATTTAAGGAAATAAAACTAGTTTCTTGAAGATCAGTAACTGAAGCAACATTTGTGGTAGGGCATCATGGAAACCTCTTTGCATCCCCCATCTGTGCCCAATTTGCTCCAATCTGGACTTCCCCTCATTGCCCCCACCCTTTTCAAAATATGTTTTATAATTTTTGGAATCAAAACCATTTCAGGCACACTGTTTTATTTTACTGTATTATTGGATTATATTTCCTATAAATCACTGGATGTTACTCATTGGCCACCACTGAAATAACTTCCCTTTTCTGAGCCCTGGCCTTTTCTTTTGCCCTCTCTGCTAGTTCATAGAATGAGTCTCTGTTTCAGCCCTGCAAAAAGAGCCCTGGTAGCAGCAAGAGGGCACCCAAGAGACACTTCTTGTGTACTGTTAATGTTGTTTGCTCTGAAAAAAACATTTAAGTGTTAGAATTGAGGTAGAGCTAGATTGGCTTTCATTTCATATTTGCTTATGTTTTGATTTGGTTTCTGTTTTTTGAAACTGCAGCTGACTGTAGCACAGGCTGGTCTCAAACTTGAAATCCCCCCACCTCTCCTCCTTAGTACTAGGATGACAACTATGCAACACCATTCCTAGCATATGCTGCCTTACGTTATTAATATTCCTGAATTTGCTGGGCATAGAGGAAGTACTACATGGATGTCTTGTGGGAATTTAAAACTACAGCTGCCTACCTGGTATACTAAGAGAGTTTAACATGCAGGCATGGGCTTCTTCATGCCATTAATTATATATGAGAGTTGACTCCAGTTAAGAAATTCCTTTCACAGTCATAATTTGCCTTTTAGCAAGCATATAGCATCTCTGAGTCTTTAGGAAGAACAGTTGTTCTCAACTGAATCATTTCGAAGTCTTTTACTCAAGCAAAAGGTATGAAGTGTCTAATCCTCTGCTTGACAGAACAGTTGTACAGAGGAAATCCACCTTTCATAAGGGGTTAGACTTGAGTTTAGCTGTGTAAACTGTCCTTCTCATTCCTCTTCCCATTTCCCTGTTGATAGAAGTCCTTGGACTCTTTCTCAATGAGAATCATGGGTAGGTAGATTTCTGTTGTAGCATTACTGGTCTTCATTTCCAGGACTCCTCAAGATAGAGAAAGTTAGAGAAAAGCCAGCATGGCCAAATTTCTTTTGTGAATATAAAGGTCAGAATGGGTTAGGTGTGGTAAGGCGGGCTGGAGGCGGCTGAATCAGTAAGCTTTGCCTCTTGTCAACAGACTGCTCAGCCAGACTCCTTTCCTTTGATAATCTGATCATGCCTTTGCTAAAGTTCCCTGGAAAAGAAGACAAGAGTGAAAGAAGTAAACTTCAAGGCACTCACTTATTTTTCTAGCTCTAAATTCCAGTGCCTTTTCTTGTTTTCGGGATGAATCTACTGCTTTAGGCTAAGGAAAGACAGACAGCAGTGAAAAGTTAAATAAGAAAATGTAGTCATGCCAATAAAATTAAGCTTCCTCTAGCATCATATCTGTTAAGGAAATGGTCTTTGTTACCTGAAAATAGCATTGTGCTTTGGTGTCCATGACTGGTTTGGAGTCATGCGAAGGTGCAATATCCCATTGTTAGGCTGTGATTGTAAGTGGTGTATGTAGTTTTTGTTACCATTTTATTACTTCTCAATGTGGTTATTTTTTTCTCTTCCTGGAAAGACTTATACTGAAAGAGAAATACTGTTTAGGGGAAATTTAGCAGCAATATTTGCAGCCACCTTTTTCATTCTTTTTCCCCCATTTGTTTACTTGATTTTCAATGTTGGCACTCAAATTCAGGGCCTACCACATCTAGGTAAACAATCTATCATTGATCTGAATTCCTAGCCCCAAATCTGTATTTAAAGCTTGATTTATTATTAGACTTTTCAACGGGCCCAATTTTTTGTGGGGGGGGGGGTTTCAAGACGGTTTCTCTGTGGCTTTGGAGGCTGTCCTGGAACTAGCTCTTGTAGACCAGGCTGGTCTCGAACTCACAGAGTTCTGCCTGCCTCTGCCTCCCTGGTGCTGGGATTAAAGGCATGCACCACCACCACCCGGCAGGCCTAAAATTTTTGATAGTAATACAAACGGGCCTTTTTTAAGAGGAAAAAATTAATTATGAAGTATGAATTTGTAATTTACAAAGAATTCTATGTTATATGCTATATTTTGATTGTATTCACTCTTCTTGATTCCACTCCCTACCTTCCTACTTGTTTAACCTTGTATCTTTGTTTTTCGAGATGGGTGTGTGTGTGTGTGTGTGTGTGTGTGTGTGTGTGTGTGTGTGTGTGTGTGTGTGTGTTTTGTAGCCTTTTTGTGGCTCTCCTGGAACTAGCTCTGTAGATCACGTTGGCCTTGAACTCAGAGATCTGCCTGCCTCTGCCTCCCAAGTGTTGGGATTAAACGTGTGCGCTACTCTTACCCAGCCTTTTTTTTTTTTTTTAATAATCTGTCTAATCTAATTTATGTTGCCCAGATAGATACTCCTGGGCATGGGGCCATCCACTGAGCCTGGTGGACTTACTAGGCACCCCACCCTTAAAGAAAATTGAGTCTCTGTCTTTTGGAAGCTGTCACCTGTCCATAGCTCCTCAATAATTAGGGATTAGGGCTTGTAAACCCCTTCTTCCTCCATGCTAGAACTCTGACTGACTTAATTGTTTATAGGCATCTACAGCTACTGTGAGTTCATGATTGCAATAGCTCTGTAATGTCCAGAAGATACTGTTTTGCTCCTGATCCTCCCTGACCTCTTATTCAAACCTTCCTCTCCCCACCTCTTCTTTGAGTGTTCCTGAGCTTTGGCAGGAAGTATGATAAAGATGTCCTATTTGTTACTGAACACTCCACTGACACACATTCTCTGCACTTTGACCAGTTGTAGGTTTCTGTGTTACCCTCCAGTGCACAAAGAAACTTCTCTAATGAGGTATGAGATTTGAACTAATATATGTCTCTGGGTATAGACATGTGAATTTAGAGGGCAGTTTAATATTATGTTCATTTAGCTGAGAAACAATAGTAGGTTCACCCCTATGATTTCCCCGGCTGTGGGTTGTTGGCCATATTTACACTATCAGGCATTTGTTTCCTCCTGTGGAATGGGCCTTAAGTCCAATCAGAAAGTGATTGGTTACACCCATATCATTCCTGCCACAATCGCACCAATAGGCATATTTTGCCATACTCTTTTATTATAGTTCACAAGGTTTGTGGCTGGTTAAACTGTTGATGACACCCCCCTTGTCCCCACAGCAGACTGTGTAACACCTTCCAATACTATGAGAGCTAACCAATGGGAAGGGAGCTTTCTAGTCAGTACCAACTTCATTTCTCCATGTCCTCTGGCCAGTACGTGTAGCAACAGGGTCTCACCAGTTCAGTTTTAGTGGGCAAATGAGCAGTGGCAATAGCCTGTATTATTTTGGGGGTCTCCAGGACACCTCTGACCAACTCAAAGGCAAGTATCCCACACCTGATAGTGGGCTTCACATTTGGCAATTTATGAATTCTAAAATGTGCATAATCTGCAATATAGGGTAACTCCAGTTCAACTGTTTTATTTGAATATGGGGGGTAGGGGAGGGAGGGGGAGAGGGAGAAGAGAAGAGAATAAATGAATATGAATGTGTGTGTTTCCTAGTGTCTTTTTCAAATATTCTTAGAGCCCTATTCCTCACCCTACTCTCCCATCCTTCCCCCAACTTAACCCTCCCTTCCCATTATCCCCCTCTCCCCTTCATATCACTGTGCTCTGCTGTCCCCCCTCCCCATCAGTGATGATTCCTTTCTAGTTTCCTGACTCTACAGTACTCCCTAATTAAACACACAAGTCTATATGTGAGTGAGAACATACAACATTTGTCTTTTTGGGTCTGGGTTTCCTCATTGAGTGTATGTTTCAAAGCTCCATTAATTTATCTGGAAGCTTTGTAATTTTATTTTTTTTAAACATTTTTTTTTTACAGTTGAATTACAGTTGAGTAAAATAACATTGTATCTAGCTACTTCATTTTCATTATCAATTCATCAGCTGATGAGCATCTAAGGTATTTCCATGTCCTAACTATTATGAATAGAGCAGTTATGAATATGGATGAGAATATGTAGTAAAAAGAGTCCTTTGGATATATGCCCGGGAGTGGTATAAATGGGCTATATGGTAGATCTGTTTCTAGTTTTTTTTGAGGAACGGCCACACTGGTTTCCATAATGGCTGTACCAGTTTCTACTTCCACCAACAATGCATTCATTAGGTTTCCCATTCCCCACATCTCTGCCAACAAAAATTTGTTATCTTTTATTTTGGTTTTTTGAGAAAGAATCTCACCATGTTATCCTTATCCTGACTGGCCTGGAACTCACTATATAGATTAGGCTGGCCTTGAACTCATAGAGTTCCTGCCTCTGTTTCCTGAGTGTTGAGATTAAAGGGGTGGGCTACCATGCTCAACTAATATTATTTTCCCTTCCTTCCTTCCTTCCTTCCTTCCTTCCTTCCTTCCTTCCTTCCTTCCTTCCTTTTCTTCCTTTCCTTTTAAGATTAAGTTTTATGTGTGTAGGTGTTTTACCTGCTAATGTATGTCTGCGTACCACATGCTTGCAGTTCAAAGGAGGCCAGAAGAGGGCATTGGATCCTCTGAAACAGGAGTTAGCTGTGATATGGGTGCTAGGAATTAAATCCAGGTCCTCTGCAAAGGAGAACCATCTCTCCAGCCCCATCTTTCGTTTTCCTATTATTAGCCATTCTACTGGCGTAAGATGAAATCTTAAAGTAATGGATGGTGAACACTTGTAAACGTAGCTGTTAGCACCAGGCATGGTAAACATATACATCCAAGTAACTAGTTAACCATCACAATTAAAATACAGAACATTTCCATCATCTCATATAATTCCTGTTCACTTCCACCTCTGGCCTTCTTTTTCTGTAGTTAGCTGTGTCTTTTCTAGAGTTTCATGTATATGGAATCATTTAATGTTTGCTTTTTTTGTGTCAGTCTCAGTGGGGTGTTTTTGAGATTTATACATCTGTGTGTTGGTATTTTATTCCTTTATATTACTGGGTAGTACTGGATAGAGATACTGCATATAAACATTTTATTCACTGTCATCACGTGTATGATGCCTGAGTGTGGAGGTGCATGTGCCGTAACTTTCTGGATTGGCTTCTCTTTTTACCCTGGGTTCTGGATTGTCAGACTTGTGTGGCAACTATTTTTACCTGCTAAACCATCTTTCAGACCTTTTTTTTTAAGGTTCTCATATATGTTAACATTTGGATTGTTTCTAGTTTTAAGCCATTATGAACATTTATATATGACTTTTGGTGGACATATTTTTATTTCTCTTGTATAGATTTCTAGAAGTAAATTTGCTAGATAACACAAAGGTGTATCTTTAATTCTTTAAGAAACTGCAGGGGCTGGAGAGATGTCTCAGAGGTTAAGATGTCTCAGAGGCTGTTCTTCCAGAGGTCAGGTGTTCAATTCCCAGCAACCACATGGTGGCTCACAACCATCTTTAATGAGATCTGGTGCCCTCTTCTGGCCTGCGGGAATACATGTAGGACAGAACCCTGCATACATAATAAATAAATATATCTAAAAATAAAAATAAAAAAGGAAAGAAACTGCTTCTGTGGCTAGAGAGATGCCTGAGTGGTTAAGAGCACTGATTGTTCTTGCAGAGGTCCTGAGTTCAATTCCCAGCAACCACGTGGTGGCTCACAACCATCCATAATGAGAAATGGTGTCCTCTTCTGGCCTGCAGGGATACATGAAGGCAGAACACCAAATACATAATAAATAAATCTGAGAGAGAGAGAGAGAGAGAGAGAGAGAGAGAGAGAGAGAGAGAGAGAGAGAGAGATACTGCTTCTGTTTTCTTTCTTTAGTGGTTAGATAATTAACACTCTTGCTATAAGATTTGAGAGTTCAACTTTATATCTTTGCCAGTAGTATTTGATATTGTCAGTTTTGTGTGTGGGGGGGTGTTTTTTGTTTGTTTGTTTGTTTGTTTTTTTGAGATAGGGTTTCTCTGTATAACAGCCCTAGCTGTCCTGGAACTCACACTGTAGACCAGGCTGGCCTCAAACTCACAGAGATCCACCTGCATCTACCTCCCTAATGCTGGAACTAAAGGTGTGTTTGTTTTTAAGTCACATTTCCCTAATGAATGATTTTTCATGTGCTAACTGTTATTTGTGCATCTTGCTTGGCAAAGTTTGGTCTATTTCCCATTTTAAAAAAAGTTGCTATTTGTCAGAGCTCTTTGCAAAATCTGTATTCAAGTCCAATATCAGATATGTTTTGCAAATACTTTATGCCAGTGATTCCTGTTCCAATTATTTTCCTCCATTATTACCTGTATTTCTCTGTTTTTGTGGTGAGGATCCAGAACTTTGTGTATCTCAACAAACACTGTAATACTTAGCTTTTTCCCCAGACGCTCTTGCCTTCTTTTGGATAGATGTTTTGTTTTTCTTCATTTCATAACCCCTCCCCTTTTCCTTTTTTTTTTTTATCATGCTAGAAACTATACTATACCTTATCAAGAGTAAAAATCATCATTTTCCTATTCTTATTAACAAAGCAAGGACCACAGAACACTGAAATTCTGTTCATTTGTTTGCTGTTTTATATTCTCATGTCCTTTTCACTTTCAAACCCTGTAAGACAAGTTCTTTCCCTGTAGCACTAGCTAGATTCAAACTTGTTATCCTCTTTCATCAGTTTCGCAGGTTCCAGAATTATAGATAGGTACTACTACCACATTCCAATTACATACATTTTTTTTCCATTTCATACTCTTCCTGTTTTTTTTCTGACTGTATTCTTTAAAATTTATTTAGTGAAGAGCTTTGAGAAATTTATCTTTAATTTGTGCACGCTTGTGCAAGTGAGTGTTACTGTGTCTGAATTTGTGGAAGCCAGAGGTTGAAAATGGGTTTCTTTCTCTATCCTTCTCCACCTTATTTTTTGCTATAGTCTCTCAGTGAACCTGGAGCTTGCTGTTGATCTAGACCAGCTGGCCAACTAGCCCTCCACTCCTTTAGTGCTGTTGTTACAGACATCTGCTGCTGTGCCCTTTACGTGGGTGCTGCAGATACAAACTCTGGTCCTCAGCCCCACTAAGCCAGCTCTCTAGCCTAAAACATTGTTTTTTGTTTTCCTGAAAAATGCTTTGCTTTACCTTATTTCCTAAAAAGTTGTTTGTTGGTAACAGAATTCTGTGATTTTCATGTTTAAGAAAAAAAAAATTTCAGGCTAGTGAGCTGGCTCAGAGGTAAAGGTACTTGCTGCTAAACCTGACAATCTGAGTTCGATTCCCAGGACCATGAGATGGCTCAGAGGTGGAGGTACTTTCTGACAAGCCTAAAGGCATGAATTCAATCCCCAGATTTCATATGGTAGAAGGAGAGAACCAACTCCTGCAAGTGGTCCTCTGACCTCCACAAATGTGCCATACCATATACATTCTGTTCAAAATAAATAAATGTAAAACAAACAAAAAATACCAAAAAACTTTGGTTTTAGTGGTTTGTCTAGGTTTGGATTTTGTTTTCTTGCTGGGAATTTGATGGATTTCATGTTTCCTGTCAGTCTTGAAATATTCTTAACCTTCTACCCACCCAATACTGCATCTCCCATTCTTTCTCTCTCTGATTGGACATATGTTAGACTTCCATAATCTTTGATGCTTTTTTTTTTTTTTTTCCCAAGACAGCCTTTCTTTGGAGGCTGTCCTGGAACTAGCTCTTGTAGACCAGACTGGTCTCAAACTCACAGAGATCCGCCTGCCTTTGCCTCCCGTGTGCTGGGACTAAAGGCATGCGACACCAACGTCTGGCATCTTTGATGTTTCTTAAGACTCTCTTTCCTCTCTCTCTCTCTCTCTCTCTCTCTCTCTCTCTCTCTCTCTCTCTCTCTCTCTCTCTCTCTCTCTCTCTCTCTCTGTGTGTGTGTGTGTGTGTCTGTGCTGCATTCCAGATTTCCTTAACTTTTTTTCTAGTTCACCAAACTGTTCATCAAACTTTCCCTTAACTATGTTTAATCTGCTATTAAATATGCTCCATTGAGAGCTTAAGTTTTATCACATGCTTTTATTTTTATATAATACATTGCATATTTTTATCTTTAGACTTTAATATGCTTTGATTTTTCTGTACAATTTCTTGTTCTCTGAGCATACTTGTGAGTTTATCCGTTATTTCTTTGAAAATGTTTATTTTAGAGACTATAATATGAAATGGGATGCTTTAGATACAGCTTTGTGGAACCCCAGATTTATGGTGTTTTTGTTTGTTTGTTTGTTTGTTTTTTTGTTTTTAAGACAGGGTTTCCCTAGCTTGGCGTTGGTGGCCCACAGCTTTAATCCTAGCACTCAGGAGGCAGAGGCAGGTGGATCTCTGTGAGTTTGAGGCCAGCCTGGTCTACGTATTGAGTTCCAAGACAGGCTCCATAACTACAGAGAAACCCTGTGTTGAAACCCCCCCCCCAAAAAAAAAAAAAAAGACAGGGTTTTTCTGTTAGCTTTGGCTCTCCTGGAACTTGCTTTGTAGGGTGGGCTGGCCTCCTGAGTGTTTCTGGGATTAAAGGTATGTACCACTATGCCTGGCTTTCTAAGAAGACTTAAAAGTACTTTTTTCTGAATAGTTTGTTGTATTATTGAGAGTGGTTCTGGGTATTTATTTTACCATAGAAAACACTGCAATTCTTTTTTACTTTTCTTTCTCTTCTTTCTTTCTTTCTTTCTTTCTTTCTTTCTTTTTTTTAATCATAAGGTCTAACTATAGTACAGGCTGGTCTAGAACTCACTCAGCTTCCTGAGTGTGGGATGACAGGCATGGACCCCACACCTAGCTCTTTTTGTTTAATATGAGTCTTAAGCTTCTGTTTCTTCAGCTTTAACTGGAGCACCTATATCTAGAGGGGCAAGGGCATGTAGATTCCTCCATTCTTGTTTGTTTATATTCTTGTCTTATGGCAGATGAAATTATCAGGTCCATAATTTTCATTTTTACCCCATAGGTGTTTGGTGTAGAGGATACTTGCTCTGAGAGCTAACTGGGTGACAAAAAGGGTACAGGAAAGCAAGGGAGAAGCCTGCAGCTCAAGTGATGGATATCATTTATTGCCAAGAGAGTGTGAGCTAGTGATCTGGAAAAGAGGGCTCTCTTATTTCAGCCACATTACATTACATATCTGGTGAACCCTGCTGGCCCATAAAATCCTTTCCATTAGTCAGGGTACTCTGTGCTTTTGTTCTTGACTGCTGCTGTTCCTAGAGCTGTTTGGTTGCTTGCATGTCTCAATTTCCTTTTCAGAAAGCAGACAGTCATATGTTTTGGAATGTATTTACAGTAATTGGAGCTTTTTAGCTTGGTTAAGTCCTTCCTTCAGATCTAAGATTCCCATTTTAAAGCTTGTGTTCAGAAAATGCCCATGTGATCCCTTGCCCCAAGTGCCAGCAACAGATGCAGCAGTTGACACGCTGCTGGGAGTCCAACTGCTAGGCAGCTTTCTAAAACCCAGACACGTGCTATTCACACTTTGGCTTCTGAGGGAAGGAGCAGTGGTTAAAAAAGAGGAGGGGCTGCCAGGGAACTGGAGGGGAAAGATCTCATAATGCCTGCCCAAGGCTGAAGCCTGTGTCAGCTCTCCTCCTCTCTTCTCCAGCTGGCGTTGGTAGGTTCAAGTAAATCACCATAGAGTGATTATGAGCTGAACTCGCTGGAGACTTCTATGAGACACATCTGTGACATCACCTTGTTATCACTGTCTGTTCTGCATAACCTCTTTTCACCTCTCCCCTGAGAGAGGGTGATGCCCAGAATTCATGTCAGGGCAGTGAGCACAGAGAAATGTTTGGTAACCATTACTTTTGAGATGCCTGCTAAAAGTACACACTCAGGCCATTGCCACATTCTTCAAAACTCCTCGGTGAGAGAAAAAAAATGTTCCTTGCAAACATGGCCTGATTATCCATTGTGGTTAAATCTTCTTTTTAAGTGTGGTAGGAAAAATGAGTAGAAAAATTTGAAGCCTCTAAGTGACCTCTTACTGTTCCTGTTGTTCACTTATTTTAAAATATTAAAAAAATCATTTTATTTGTATGGGTATTTATCCTTCATGCATGTCTGTGTACTATATACATGCCTGGTGCCCTCAGAATCCAGAAGAGAGCTTCAAATCCCCTGAAACTGGAATTATAGATGGTTGTGAACTGCTGTGTGAATGCTAGGAATCAAACCCAGGTCATCTGGAAGAGCAACCAATGCTCTTAACAGCTGACCTATCTCTTTAGTCCCTACAAAATGTTATTGTATTTTTACTGTGTATGTTTACATGTGTGCATGCATATGCTCATGTACTATGGTACATATGGAAGATAGAAAATAACTTGTAGGAGTCCGTTCTTTCCTTCTACCATGTGGGTTTGAGAAATCAAACTTAGATTCCCCGGGCTTGGTCTCAGGCACCTCCCTCTAACCCCCAGTTAATCTTACTGCCCCCCCTTCCTTCTAAACAGAGGCGCACAATACATGTGTATATACATTACATATATACAAAAACCTCTTCTTTGTCAAGCAGGGATTCCCTTAAAAAATATCAGATTATGTCACTCCTCTGTTCAAAAATCTCTACTAGCTTTCTATTTCATTTATAGTAGCCTATTTACAAGGACTTCCTGTGAGGAATTCCCTTCACTTCTGGCAGTGCACTTTTTACCTTATTACTTCTGTTTTCTCCCATCTTATTTACCCTGCTGTAGCCATATTGGTCTTTTTGCAGGTCCTCTGATAAGTGGGAGACTCTTAGGCCTGCAGACTTTTTCATTACCTGTTTTCACTACTTGTTATGTCCAGCTGAGTGGTGCACCTCTCATTTTCTGTAATCTGTTTAATGTAACCTCTATGAAGCCTGCCCCCACCATACTATTTAAAATGATTGTTTTCTGTTTCCACACTACATCCTTGATCTTCCTGCACTGTTCACTTCTGTGCCAGATGGTTAAGAAGTTACAACTTACAATGTATACGTTTGTTATTTACTTCTCTCTAATACTATGTAAGAACATAAGCTCCCTGCAGATAGTTCTTTTGACCTGTTGTCTCTAGTGAAGTATTGAGCATCTAGAGCAGTGACTGACTTAATGTTCAGTGATGTGTGTGATGTTCAAGTCAAGTCAAATGCTTGCTTGTTAGTAAGTTGGTCTGAACAAAGTCAAGTGACATTTGTTTGCTGGATAATTATCTTTCTTTCTTTCTTTCTTTCTTTCTTTCTTTCTTTTTTTTTTTTTTTTTTTTTTTTTTGGAGACAGGGTTTCTCTGAAGGTTTGGAGACTGTCCTAGAACTCTCTTTGAAGACCAGGCTGACTTCGAACTCACAGAGATCCGCCTGCCTCAGCCTCCTCACTGCTGGGATTAAAGGCGTGCCCCACCAACGCCCAGCTATTCTAAAAAAATTTAATCTTTATTTTAATTTTGTGTGTATGGGTAGTTTGCTTACCTGCATGTCTGAGTACCACATGTATGCTTGGTGCTCGTAGAAGTCAGAAGAGGGTGTTGGATCCCCTGGGATTGGATTTACAGATGGTTATGAGCCATCATGTAAAGTGCTGGGAATCAAACCTGGATCCTCTGGAAGAGCAGCCAGAGCTCTTAACCACTGACCCATCTCTCCTCTAGCCCCTGTTTACTGAGTTATTACCAATTATCTTACTGTTATTGTCCTTTTTTTAAGGTTATTTTTCTGAAAATAATTTCCAATTTCATGTTTTTATATTATGACATTAAAGTAAAATACATGAAGTGTGCTTTGGTATTTGCCACTAATCATGGAATCAGTGTCTTTGGGACTTTGGGAAGTGAAATTTCTTTGGAAAACTATAAGTCCTTTCTTACCTAAGATTTTTTTGGTTTTTCGAGACAGGGTTTCTCTGTGCAGCTTTGGAGCCTCTCCTGGCACTGGCTCTGGAGACCAGGCTGGCCTGGAACTCACAGAGATCCGCCTGCCTCTGCCTCCCAAGTGCTGGGGTTAAAGGCGTGCGCCATCAACTCCCAGCTTCTTACCTAAGATTTTAATCTTTTCTTCTCATTTTTACCTGCTTGATACTTTTATTTCTTCTTCTGTGTTGAATTACCATAGTTCTACTGTAACCATAGAACATTTCTATACAGTTTACATAAACTAATTTTTAAAAATTATTTAGAGGACTAAAAAAGATAAAATGAAGACACCTCTAAACCAACTTCCTGTTGATAATGTTCTTTCGGTATTGTGTACACAGTTAAAAAGATACTGAACATTCCAAACCTACAGAGAAGCCAAATCCTGTCTCGAAAAACAAACAAACAAAAAAAGATACTGAATACAAGATGTTTGGTCCTGCTATTTTTCATTGCTTATGGGTATTCAGGGTGTAAATTCTTCATTTGTGATATATTGCTTGTTTATTAGAGGCAGGGTCATTCTATGTAGTCTAGTCTGGCCTTGGATGTCTTCTTCCTGTGCTAGCTGCTTAAGTGCTGAGATTGTAGGCATGTGCCTCCATGAACAGAATTGTAATTAGCATCTTTATACATAAAATTTATGTTTGCATTTCTTTTTTCTTTATTCTTCTCTCATATATTACATCCTGACCACAGTTTCCCCTCCCTCTTCTCCTCCCAATCCCTCCTCCCTGCTTCTCCTTGCCCCAGATCCACTCATTCATTCGTTTCTCTTCAGAAAAGGGCAGGCCTCCCAGGGATATCAATTAGACATGGCATAACAAGTTTCAATAAGGCTAGGCATATCCCCTCATATTTGGCTAGATGAGGCAACCCAATAGGAGGAAATGGGGTCCCAAAAGCAGGCAAAAGAATCAGAGACAGCCCCCCACTCTGCCTATTAGGAGTCGCACAAGAAGACCAAGCTACACATCCATACTATATATGTAGAGTACTAGATCAGACCCATACAGGCTCTCTGATTGTTGGTTCAGTCTTTGTGAGCCCCTGTGAGCCTTGGTTAGTTGATTCTGTGGGCCATGTTCTTGTGATGTCCTTGACACCTCTAGTTCCTAAAATCCTTTCTCCTTTTCTTCCACAGGATTCCCTGACCTCTGCCTAATGTTTGGCTGTGGGTCTCTGCATCTTCTCCCATCAGTTGCAGGAATAAGCCTTTCTAATGACAATTATGCCAGACTGTGGTCTGTTCTTCTGACTGATGTGGCCTGTACCTAAGCAAATTGGTCACATTTCTTATTATATTGAATATTTATTTATTTACTCTTGGTTTTTTTGGAGGCAGAATATGTACACAGCCTTACTGTCCTGGAACTTACTGTGTAGACCAGGCTGGCCTCACAAAAGATCCACCTGCCTCTGCCTTCCTAGTGCTGTGATTAAAGAAGGACCCCACCACATCTGTCTAGAATATTTATTTGTTCATTTATTTTGCTCAATTTTTTCAACAGAACTTTATTTTGGCATGCTTCTTTAAGATTTAACTATAAACTGGGTGTTGGTGGAGCACACCTTTAATCCCAGCACTCGGGAGGCAGAGGCAGGCGGATCTCCGTGAGTTCGATGCCAGCCTGGTCTCCATAGCAAGTGCCAGGATAGGCTCCAAAGCTACACAGAAATCCTGTCTCGAAAAGCCCCC